>NC_056474.1:842102-934602 GCF_008729295.1 Plectropomus leopardus
CAGTGAGTGTGTGTTCAGTGAGTGTGTGTTCTGTGAGTGTGTGTTCAGTGAGTGTGTTCAGTGAGTGTGTGTTCAGTGAGTGTGTTCAGTGAGTGTGTGTTCAGTGAGTGTGTGTTTCAGTGAGTGTTTGTTCAGTGAGTGTGTGTTCAGTGAGTGTTTGTTCAGTGAGTGTGTGTTCAGTGAGTGTGTGTTCAGTGAGTGTGTTCAGTGTGTGTTCAGTGAGTGTGTGTTCAGTGAGTGTGTTCAGTGAGTGTGTGTTCAGTGAGTGTGTGTTCAGTGAGTGTGTGTTCAGTGTGTGTGTTCAGTGAGTGTGTTTCAGTGAGTGTGTTCAGTGAGTGTGTGTTTCAGTGAGTGTGTTCAGTTCAGTGAGTGTGTGTTCAGTGAGTGTTTGTTCAGTGAGTGTGTGTTCAGTGAGTGTGTGTTCAGTGAGTGTGTGTTCTGTGAGTGTGTGTTCAGTGAGTGTGTGTTCAGTGAGTGTGTGTTCAGTGAGTGTGTTCAGTGAGTGTGTGTTCAGTGAGTGTGTGTTCAGTGAGTGTGTGTTCAGTGAGTGTGTGTTCAGTGAGTGTGTGTTCAGTGAGTGTGTGTTCAGTGAGTGTGTGTTCAGTGAGTGTGTGTTCAGTGAGTGTGTGTTCAGTGAGTGTGTTCAGTGAGTGTGTGTTTCAGTGAGTGTGTGTTCTGTGAGTGTGTGTTCAGTGAGTGTGTGTTCAGTGAGTGTGTGTTCAGTGAGTGTGTTCAGTGAGTGTGTGTTCAGTGAGTGTGTTCAGTGAGTGTGTGTTCAGTGAGTGTGTGTTCAGTGAGTGTGTGTGTGGTTATTTCCCCGGTGTAAACTCACCTGTAGTTGGGGCGTCTGCTGCTGCGTCTGATAAACAGTCGTCGGCTGTGTTTTGCGGGGAAACGTGTTTCCCGCCTGCAGCTCTGCTGTCTGTCTGCTTTTATTGTTCAGAAACTCATGAAGCTGTCGGCGGTTTATTCTCGCCGAGCGTGTGATCAGAGCGGGCGTGTCGGAGTTTGCTGGTGATACTTGCGGAGGTGTTGCGGATCTGATATTGATCCACCTGCTCGCCGTCCGCCTCTGTCATTTAACCCTCTATTTAACCCCTGCGTGTGCCGCTCTCTGTTGCAGATCTGTCGGAGAAGAAGAGCGACCTGAGGGTCTGCGATGACTCCACCTGCAGGTTCGGAGGCGTCTGCAGAGACGACGGAGCTCAGCTCAAATGTGTCTGCCAGTTCCAGGTAAGAAAACATGATGAAATAAGCTTTTTTTCTAAAGTCCGTATTTTTTACAGACGCAAACGTGTGCACGCACATCCAAACCCACAGCAGGTGCTGACCTGTAACTGAGTGAATGTTAAAAAGGCAGAAAATGAGCGGCACGCTGCAGGGCTCCGGTTTTTGCTCATTTAATGCACCAAAGTGACGTTTCGAGCAACACATGTGACCAAACACGTGAACAATATGTTTCAAAATACACGTCCATAAATAAATTCAAACCAATAAATATATATATATAATCACTCACACAAAATACGTGTAAATATATTTATAAATATTCATGTAGTACCCGGTCCTTAGTTCAGTCAGTATCTGATGATGATATCTCATATATGTATATCTATAAACTTTTAAAATGAACCAAACTTGTGCTGTGAGACAACCGATAATCTTTTAACCTTAAGTGACATAACGTTTGTCGTACTTTGGATGCCTTTCACGAGTATTTGAACCTTTGAAATTTCTTTCCAAAATGTGGGAAAATAAGGCAAGGAGTAACTTTGAAGAAATGTGTAATTTTCAAAATTTTCAAAATTTAAAAATTTTACAGAATTATTTTTTAAATTTTGAGCACTTTTTTTCTGAGTACAGTTTGTCTTTTTTATTTTCTTTTTCTTTTTTTGTTGTTTGGTTGGTTTTTTAATTTTATTTTTCTTTTGTTTTGTTTTATTTTGTTTTATTGTGTAACAAATTTTAAGGAAATTTTCTTGTTCTTTTGATTTTGGGATCATTTTTTCTTCCATTGCTCATTGCCTCGTGTTTTGGAAAGAAATCAAGTGGATTTTCTCAGATTGATAAGATAAATAAGACTTTTTGGGGTAAAAGAAGGAAAAACAGATGAATCTCCATCAGGAAACATGAGCGGGCTTCTGTTTGTTGCTCTGATATTAAAAATAAACGTTACTGCTCTAGTTGTTGCGTACTTGTTTGGACAACATGTCCGCGTGAAGGGCGGCGTCCGGAGGAGCGATTCAGAACAGGACTCACGGATGCAAACCGGCCGCCGCGCTCCGTCGTCTCAGAGCAGGACCTGCGTTTGTTCGTCACGTCTCGGCGTGATCAGAGGAGCCCGACGGCGGCTGAATACAGAAACATGATCACAGACGCTGATCTGCACTCAGATCTCTCTGCACAAACTGCTGCCAGCGTCCGGCTGCTGGAATCCGGAGGAGAGTCGATCAGGATGTTGATTCACTCGCCTTCATCACCTTTTAATTATCGCTGTGAGCTCACAGCAGCGAGTCCTCTGTGGACCCTGCGGGCCGCGCGTAACTGACCTTTTCTCTGATTGGTGGAGATCACACGGTGAATGACTTCCTGTTTGGACGCAGCCGCAGATGGATTCTCAGGAGTGAAACCTTTAGGGACTGTTTGGTGCATTTTACACACGTTTCGTTCTTCGTTTTTGTTTTTTTTGTGATAATTTTGGTTGTGTTTATGCACACGGCACAAATTTAGTCCGGACTGTGTTTCTGACTGATCAGATTTTGGTGGTCAAAGGTCACTGTGACCTCGTCCGTCTTTATCTTGGGAACAGGATATTTTGTTGAGGGAATTCCTTCATATTTGGCACAAACGTCCGTTCGGACTGAAGGATGAACTGATTAAAATCTGATGGGTTTGAGGTCGCTGTGACTTTCCGTCCGTCCAGTTCTCGTGAGCACGATATCTCAAGAGCGCCTGGACTGAATTTCCTCGAATTCGGCACAAACGTCAATTTGGACTCTGACCAGATGAGCTGATAATTATCACAAAATTTTAGGCAAATTTCAATTTATTTTGTCAGTGTGACGTTGTGCAAATGGCTGATACATTCGACAGAAATGCAACAAAATATTCAAACATCAACACAAAACATATGAAAGAGACGTTAGGAACTGAATATGGAAACGTGTTAGTTAGTGGGAGTTTTATGTGTGTGTGTGAATGTATGAAAGTGTGTTTTGCATGAAGATTTTCTATTAATAGATCAAACACAAAAAAAACAGGTAAATAGGAAACAAAAAATTTAAAAACCCAATAATAACGGCGACAAGAAAGGAAAAACAAAAAAGTAAAAATTAATAAGTGAATTCTTTTTTTCTTTTTTTGTTTACCTTTGATTAAACTTTATTTTTTAGATTCAGTTTAAGTTTCCAAGATTTTAAACCCTTTAGTGACTGTTTGTCTCATTTTAGTCTCTTTTCTTCTTCCTGTTGTGATAACTGTGTGTGTGTTGATGCATGTGTCCTAAATGTAGTCCAGATTGTGTATTTGAGTGTAATCAGTGAATTTGCAGCTCAGCTCCTACAATAAGTCTAAAATACACTGTGGAAACTAAATAGTTACATTCAGACTGTTCAGGTCCAAAAATGCTCCATTGAAACCCATTCAAACTGACATTTTTGATCCCACAGCCATCAGAGCAGAAAAACAGGACTTGTATTATTTCTGGGTGTCATTCTGGGCTTTTGACTCTGAATTTGTCATTTTGACTATTTTCCACCTGATGAGGTCATTTTGACCATATGTGGCATATGGAGGAAATACATGCTATTTCCACTAGGTGACCTGTCACAGTCAATGTAGCTGCTGATCACTGACATATCCCAGACTGTCAGCAGCTACACTCACACAGCTACACTCACACACTGACATATCCCAGACTGTCCCAGCTACACTCACACACTGACATCCCAGACTGTCACAGCTACACACACTGACATATCCCAGACTGTCAGCAGCTACACTCACACACTGACATATCCCAGACTGTCAGCAGCTACACTCACACACTGACATATCCCAGACTGTCAGCAGATCCACATCCAAACCCACAGCAGGTGCTGACCTGTAACTGAGTGAATGTTAAAAAGGCAGAAAATGAGCGGCACGCTGCAGGGCTCCGGTTTTTGCTCATTTAATGCACCAAAGTGACGTTTCAAGCAACACATGTGACCAAACACGTGAACAATATGTTTCAAAATACACGTCCATAAATAAATTCAAACCAATAAATATATATATATAATCACTCACACAAAATACGTGTAAATATATTTTTAAATATATTCATGTAGTACCCGGTCCTTAGTTCAGTCAGTATCTGATGACTGTCAGCAGCTACACTCACACACTGACTTATCCCAGACTGTCAGCAGCTACAAAAATGCATGTAGTATATTGAAAATTTAATTAAAAAAATAAATGCATGTATTCTATTGAAAATAATTCATTTTTGCCAGTTAATTTTCTAATTAATTGACTAATTGTTTCAGCTGCAGTTTTATAGTTTCATGTTTCGGTTGTGTGAAAAAGTAGTTATCTAATTAAAGTAGTGAAGTAAAAAGTACTATATTTCTGATGTTTTATTGGAGTAGAAGTGGAAAGTGGCTTGAGACTAAAATACTCAAGTAAAGTAAAAGTACCTCAGATTTGTACTTTAGTACAATATTTGAGTAAATGTACTTAGTTACAGTTCAGCTCTGGTCAGCAGAGGGACACACAGTAACTGAAATTACAGTGACTGAGATCAATAGATAGTAACAGTATCGTAGCAACCCTTCACCCCAGAAATGTAATGATCCTGTCGTTATAAAACCTCCAAAACATCATCAAAATTCTCATTAAATGACATTAATGCATTTTTTTAATGTGCCTCAAATATTAAACATTGTGCTGAACATTACTTTGCGGCCTGTGAAAGGTGTTTTCTCTTACCTCGGTACGAGTGACCGCTCGTCTCTCTGAAAAAATCTCTCTGAAAATAAGAGAAAACTGTGTGTGTAGTTTCTTGCATGAGGCCTGATGAATTATCGTGATTATAGAGCTATATTGTGTCATTAGTTGTTTAATTAACTTTTAATTTATTTGCGTGTTATTAGATTTGTTGCGGAGCTCTGCGTTTAAGCGTTTCACTGCATGATGAGCGGCGTTTGGTTGCATTAGTGACAGTAAAACTTGATCTGGTTTCCGTGTTGTTCAGGACTTTAGAGACGCGGCGTGCCGTCGCTGCTCTCAGCGGACTCTCAGCGCACAAACACACGTTTCTGTTTGAACGCTCGTTTTTATTAAGCAGCTCAAAGTTACTCAGCACGGACGCGCCAGAGTCTCCTGGAGAGTTTAATGACATTATAACGCTGAGCCGCGGGAATCTGGGGTTTTTTTAAGCGCTGCACCTGAAACATCCCTTTGAACTGGTGCATCCAAAACACTGCAGCGCAACTGCTGAAGAGTTTCACAAGAAAACATGAGATGAGACGAACCTTTATTGATCCCCAGAGGAGGAACGCAGGTGTTTCAGCACAGCAAAGACAGAAATAAGGACAGATACTTAGAGGAAGGTGAAAAACTATCACGATAATAACAAGTAGAGAGCTGCTACAACGGGCTGTATACCGCTTAGAAACACAGTGAGCATAACCTTTGACCTATGACCACCAAAATCTAAAGGCTTCATCCTTGAGTCCACTTAGACGTTTGAGCCAAATTTCAAGAAATGACTTCCTGCCATTCTTGAGATATCGTGTTCAAAAAATGGTCCGATGCCTCCAACGTTGGTGTTCGCAGATGTGGAGGCAGAAAAAGAAAGTTAGCAACGTGGTTAGAAATGTCCAACAAATTGCAAGAAATTAGTAAATTTAGAAATAATATTTTTTAAAGTAGCTATGGAAGATGTCAAGGAAAAAAACTAGGGAAAATATATTTATAGAATCAAAACAATTACACATTTATTTTTAACTTTTTATTTTTATTTATTGATTTTTGGGATGTACTATGTGAGAAATGTTCCTCAGAAAATTGCAAGAAATTAGTAAATTTATATATATATATTTTTTTACAGCAAAGGAAAAAGTAGGGAAGAATATATTTATAATTAAAATATAAAATTTAGATTTTTTTTTTTAAACCTAGGGGAATTGTGTACTGAATTGTGTATTTTTTAGTGTTTGTCGTATGTATATTTATGTATTTTTTTTTCTTTTTGTAGTCTCATGAGATGAGATGAACCTTTTTTGATCCCCAGAGGAGAAAATCAGGTGTTGCAGCACAACAAAGACAGAAATAAGGACAGATACTTAGAGGAAGGTGAAAATTATAATGATAATAATTAAAAGTAGAGAGCTGCTGCAGCTGATTAAAACTAATCAGTGCTGAAAAGCACCTGATGAGAAGAAAAGGACGCTGCAGGATGCTCGAACACGCTGCTGCCGTTGTTGTGAGAGGACAGGT
Source organism: Plectropomus leopardus (assembly GCF_008729295.1). NCBI lineage: Eukaryota > Metazoa > Chordata > Actinopteri > Perciformes > Serranidae > Plectropomus > Plectropomus leopardus. The sequence continues at coordinate 848,586 of NC_056474.1, forward strand.
TTTTTTTTTTTTTTTTTTATCTGTGTTAGATCTATTTTTCAGCAAAACGCTGACGACGCTAACGCAGAAGCAGCCTGACAGGACGACTTCTTCAAATCCAAAAAAAAAAAAAACAACCTCTCCCCAGCTGGAGTTTTGGGATGTGAAGGAGACAAACTGCCAAAAACTGAGCGCCGGCAGCTTTGGAGATAACAAGCGGAGAAGGACGTCCTGCTGCTCGGCTCGTGAGCGCGTCGCCTGGATCGATCGTTCAGCTGTACAGTCGCTGATGTTTTTCCGTGGAGAAGCTGCAGCGGACGTCGCCGCAGTTTGTTTCTGCGAATGTGAACCTGAAGCGCGTGTTTGTTTGTGTGTGTGTGTGTGTTTGTGCATTTGTGTTTGTGTGTGTGTGTGTTTGTGTTTGTGCGTTTGTGCGGAGCGTGCGGGCGGAGCAGAGGTCACAGAGGTCGCCTCTGCAGGGGATTCCTGCTAAATGATTGATGGCTGCGAGTTAATAGAATATGGATTGTGAACATTGATATGTGTCCTTGGCAGCTGCAGAGTCAAGTTATTTGGTGTTAACCTTCATGCAGAATAAATGATCCTCAAACCGCTCAGCGATTCCTCTTTAACACTCTCCTCAGCTTCTTTTCGTTTTTATGTGTTTATTCAACCTTTTCTTAGTCACCGGCTGTAATCTGGACTTTAACACTTTTGTCCAGCCTTTGAACGTCCTCGCTGGCTTCAGTCAGCATCATCTGTAGGTTTTTGAGGTTTAACCGATGAGCTCGTTCCCGCTTCAGAGCCGCTCTGACGCTGAACGTCTCCAAAACTTTCATCGACATCTCCGTGTTTTCTTTTCTAACAAGCTGAAGTTATTTTGTCTGCAGGTATTCCTGACGCCTCGCTGACGTATAAGATATGCTCTTATTTTTCATCAATAGAGTGAAACTAAATACTTTTTTTTAAGTCCAGAATCAAAAGTTTGAAATTACAAACCATAAAAAAAAAAAAATAATTATGTTGCTGAGTATTAGATGTATAACATATGTATAAAAATGTTAGATTTTTTAAATAGTGGCTTTTTTTGGTGATTCTTTGTTTATTTAGTTAATTTAGTTAGTTAGTACAAAAATGTTTGTGGATTTTTGTTTCTTGTAAAATGATTGGTGTTTTTCAAAGAAAATGTGCTTTCTGAGCCCAAATAACACAATTTATCACAGGCAGGAACTGTGAAAACAGAAGTTTCCGATGGTCTTTAACACATCACATGGGCAAACTTCATGGATTTTTCCACATATATATATATATACAGAGAGAGAGAGATTCTTCGTGTAAATAAATACATCCTTACATTTTTTTGAAAGCATATCGTATTACTTTAAGAAATAAAACAAGTTCTTCCTCTTCTTCCAGCCTTTTTCGGCATCATGTCTCCAGTCTTGTTCATGTGTCAGAGTCTTTGCACACGGCACTAAACCTGCCCTTATATGGTGTTTAGGGGGCGTCACCTCAGCAGACAGGCGAGTTAAGATCACGTGAGATTCATCACCGAGCTCACCTGGTCAGAGCAGATTTGGATGGTGAAGAATATTTTCTGTATCTGGACTCTTTTATTTTCTCTTACCAGAGAATTAGGAGAAAATATGAGAGAAATTTAGGAGAACGTTGTTCTGTTGTCTGACCTCGTTTGACTGAAGCGGCGTCTCTGTGCTCGCCGCCGCTCTCCGCTGCTCTGTGTGCGCTCACAGATTCACGTGTTCGACGGTCACATTGAGATTTAATTAACATTTGATTGTGTTTGATTTGCAGTGTCACAAAAACTACATCCCCGTGTGCGGCTCCAACGGAGACACCTACCAGAACGAGTGCTACAGGCGACAGGCGTCCTGCAAACAGCAGAGGCTGATCTCGCGGGTGTCGGACGGGCCCTGCTCCGCCGGTGAGTCTGCCAGGAAACACACGGGGTCAGCGCAGTGGAAAGCTGATTGATTGAGGGCGAGGGCGGGGAGTTCACCAAAAAGTGAATTACAACTCTTCATTTATTGATATCGACCGACGGGGGAGTATGTGAGGACATCGGTCAGAGTCTGTGAGGGACGCCGTCTTTTCAGATCTTCTTAAAGTGACGTCTGAGGAAATAATTCACCTCGTGAAGACACGACTCGTCTTGATTTGGTCCGAGCCGTCGTGTTGAGCGGCCGCGTTCTGTCCCGTCACATGATGGAGAGCTAATTAAGAAGTGAAGCTGCTGAGAAAACACTTTTAATCAGGAGCCACTCAGAGCTGCATGCTGTTATTAAAGAGCCAGCTCACCCAAAATTACCAATGAAAAATAATGTTTTTATCTGTGAATACTTGATATCAAAATCAGCAACACACGAGTATGACCTCCTTTTCTGATCCAAGCAGCAGAAAAAATGTCAAACATATTTTAGGCACAAACAAACTCCAACTAGTGTTGGAGCAGAAAAGATCATGTTTTGGTTTAAAATTCCCAGTTTTGGGGGCGCAGCAAAAAAAAAAAAAAAAAAAACAATATAAGAGAAAATTAATTCATTAAAAAATACAAAGAAAGTGTCAGCATGGGAGGAACTTTTACTTTGTAAAACCTCAGGAAGCTCCTTTTATGTATTATTATTTTTTTAAATTGCTAAAGGCATTTGACAAAAAATTGTGTTGGGAGTTTTTTATATTCCAAATTTAAAATATTGACAGAAATATTTTCATTTTTATTGTACATGCACATCAGTTCCAAATATCGGTTATCATGCTCATTAACTAATTATCAATATCGATCAACTCTTAGTGTTTTGGAAACTTGTAGAAATACAGGCATAAAACCTATTGGACACTGATTGTGTCATATTTAATTATTTATTAATTTATTTATTTTTACAGAACTAGAACACAATAGATGGCCTAATTTTCCCCAGAAATATTCATATGTGGCTAGTTGTGATTGAGGGGAGCGACGACTTCAGAGAATATTTAATAGATAAAGTATTTGCAGACAGACTGATGGTTGCAGAAATGATTTAAAGTGAGCAGCTTCGTTGCAGCTCGCTCCGGACGAGACCAGCTGATCGCTCCATAATGTGACTCTAAACACTTTGCTAATATTCATAATTACGCTCTCGCAGTCGGCCATGCTGCGGCGTTAAGTTCGCCGTCATTATATTTTTTAATGGACCGAACATCAAACGCCGAGCGCTCGTCCTCGATTTTTCCCCTGAACTCTGAGGAACGTCATCAGTCACATTGATTTCACAGAACGAGCCGGTTAATCAACCGCAGATCAATTTTAATTAGGAGCCGCCGCGTTCAAATCCTCCCAAAGCCGAGTGGTTCCCAAACTGGAGTCCAGGGACCCGCCGGAGGTCCTTCAGAGGCTTCAGGAAGGACTGAACTGAGGAAAGTCTATTTAATGAATCCTTCATCAACAGTCAGAGGACTCCGCTTCATTTTAACCCCTTAGGGCCCGCCTTAATGTCTCACACACTCGTACCGCTCTGCGCACAAAATGCACTTTTTCTTCCTCAAATCAAGCTTTAGAAAATATTATAATTTGATTTTATTTTCTTTCATCTACTTTCATTGATTTAATTTTTTTTAACCAACATCAGTCCTAATGGTAAATATCAAATATTCATTAATTTTAGGAATTTTAAGCCTTTAATTGCCAGGTTTTTATCATTAAGTCACTATGTTTTTACATGAAAAAAACCCCACAAAAAATGAATTATTTTCGAAATCCTACATGCTAAGTAGATTTTTGTTTGATTATCACAGCGTGGGATATGTCAGTGATTAGCATTGATTTTAAAGAAATTAAACAACAACAACAAACCTGACAAAGCCCCGTGAAACAGACATAGCGCACACTGACTTCAACATATTTAAGATTATTTATTTATTTCTCACAAACAAAAAATCTGAATCCTTAGATTTGAATAGCCAAATATTTGATATCCAGCCTGACTTTTTTCCACCCCTAACCACTCCACCTTCGATTGGACCAGAAGTGAAGATTGAGAGGGATTACTTTTCTATGAGTTTTTACATTATTTATTTATTTATTTTTAGGAAAATCCTCCTCTCTCATTTCCTTCATTGGAAAAAAAGGGAAAAAACGTACATAAAAATACGTGGACAGAAGTGTCTGCACACTTTGGCCTCATGCTGTTTGCCTGAAAGCTCTCAGACACGGTGTGAGAGGGATATTGTCATGAAGCAGAGTTTATTTGCTAAAACCCCACAGGTTTAATGTTCCACAGCTGGACGACCAGCAGCCATAAATCAGCGCCACGCTGAGGCGGAAACGAAACGCTAACGGCTCCGTATTTTTCTCATCAAACAGCCGGTGGACTCTCTGGACTCAGACGTCCCTGCAGGCCAGTCAGAGTTTATGTTCTCACCGCGCTCTTGAGAAATGTGTTGTGGAAACTTACAGTAACACCACAGCAGCCGCGGCGGTGGCGGTCAACTCCATCTGCAGGGGCAGTGGCCTGATTTCCCAGGAGGCGCTGCCCGGCGCTCCGCTCTTATTACCCGTTACACCGGGGAGCCGGCGCTGCGATGTGCCCTCCGCTTCCCTCTCCTTCCTCCTGTCCTTCTGCAATTTCCTCTCCTGGAGATTTATGCTTCCTGTGATTGGAGCGTTCGGCGGCTGCGAGCCGAGGCGACGGCGCAAATACTCAGCTGAGTAGATTTCCCGAGCAGAGAGATTCGGCTGCTCTCAGAGAGCCGGCCAGGAGGTCACAGGAGGGAGGACGGCTGGGACGTCCTCGCTGGGATCTGATCACAGGTCAGCGGCTGCAGAGCTGAAGGTGTGAACCTCGGCAGCAGCCTCAGGCTGCAGTTATTACTGCTTACAACTTGTGTTGTTGGCTTTTTGACTTTAGCGGCCTGCTGAAGGAGGAGAAAGACAGAGAGGAGCAGAGTGCCGCCTGCAGCAGAGAAAAGCTTTCACACAGGTGGATCTGAAGAAGAGGATGTGGCACTAAAAGTACTTTTCTTTTCTCTTAAACCGGAACTTTAAGCAACTTCTTGAGACTTTGGGAAAAAAAAGATTTGTCGTGTTTCTACTGATGACAAACTGAGAAGTTTCTGATGTATTTTTAGTTGTTTTTTTAAATGTAGTTTAAAAAAACAAAAAAACGTGTCCTTGTACTGCTACATCTTTTGGAGTGGATTCAAATCATTGCATTTTTTTGTGCATTTTTTTGAATTAGCATCAGAGTCTTGTGTCCTATCGGTTCTGAACAAGGTCGGCTTATTCCCGTGTGACAGTTTGATCCAGGATGTTAGGGGTTAATAATGTCTCTGTGAGGATGTGCGCAGATCAGTCCCTGATTCGTTGCTGAGTGAGCCTCAATCACATCTCATCCACTTTATTGTCCTGTGACGGGACATTAGCCAGTAGAGGAACAGCTCTCGGTCCAAGTCGGGTCAGCCTCGCCCTGATGCCGGCTCTCCTCCCTCTCTTTGTCTTTTTCGGTTAAGTTTCTCCTCTCTGGTCTGACTGGCTGCTCGGCGTATGCCTTTGGTGGAGATCCTCTCATGGTCTGCTGCAATCAGTACAAACTCAACACAACTTTTCCCGATGTTGATAAGAGCTTTTCTATTGTACAAAAGTCGTGTTTCAGCAGAGGGGGCCATGGAGCCAAAAAATAGATCATTTTAAAATACAGGAAAAAAAGTAGCCAGGATTTGAGGAGCTACAGGCTGCAGCATCTACATGTGCCGCCATCATCAACAGAAATACATGAAGGCAAGTAAAGTAAGACTTTAAAGTCATAAATGGTTTTGGGGGAAAATCTGAGCCAAAAAGAACCGGCTCACCCAGACCTGGTGGAGTGGTCTCTTTAAGCACTTTTGTTGTTAAATTGTTAATTTATTTCTCCTCTGATTGCACCCAGCCATGCAGACATTTTTGGTTTCAGTGCTCCAATTTATCCCAAAGTTCAAGAACAAACTTTCTGAAGTGGATCGTGGTTTTCTTTTTTTGGGGGTTTTTGTGAAATGACCCTTTCAGTGAGCAGAGTCCTTAAAGCTGCAGCCAAATGAAATCTCATCTTTTTACAGTCGACAATGGACAGCAGTGACCGCTCTGTCCTTTCTGTCTCTGAGCGTGAACTGAGCAGGAAATTGAAGGTGGAATTGGGTGACCTGTGTGCTTTTTGGAAAAATCTTCTGGATCTTTTTATTTTTTTCTAAGGAGTATTTTATTGTAGTAAATGAAAAGTACTACACCTGCACCCATTCATCTCAAGATCAACAAGGTTCAGAGTAGCCACAAAGAGAAATCGATCAATAAAGGTCGTTTTACTGTTTGTTATCTTAAAACTTCCGAACTGAGAAACATCAGAGTGATTCGCTCGTGTGGACGACGGCCGTCACAGCGCTGGCATGCTTCATTAAACTCGGGGTCAGCCACGTTTAATTTCCTCAGCAGGTTTTATTGGCTCAGCGCTGCTGCAGCGTCTGATTCTCCAGCTGCTGCAGAGAGTTTTTACCCAGCGGAGGATCTGAGGATGTGTTGAGCTGCAGCAGAAGGAACAGTTGTTTTTTTTTTTGTTTTTTTTCAAAGAATTTCGGCTTTTCTGTGGTCAAATATTCAGTCTTAAAGATATCTGAGTTTATGTCAAAATACGACAGAAACGAAAACGGCTGTTTTATAAAATATCTTCTCTCTGTGAATCAGAGAGATTTCTGTTTTGCTGTTTGGGTGTTTTCTTTTGTTTTTTAATTTTTTTTATAGAAGTCATTGATTGTAGGGGCGTCTCCCGGCGAGGAGACGAGTTTGTCGCCTGGTTTCAAACCAGATTTGCTCAGAGATCGTGTTGTAGGTATTAAGCTCAGCGTAAGGAGGCCTGGGTCTTTGGACATTTTCAGGCGTGTTCTCTAATTCATAAACTCTCTGAAGATTATTGATCAGACACAGCCGGGTTTCCATCACAGATTTGTGCAAAACTTACGCAATATTTTAGAAATTCTGAAAGACGTGACTTTCCTCTTGTGATAACATCCCAGTAACCATGGCGATGGATATTCAGAATATTGGCAATTTTATTTCTTTTGCAGCCACTCAGTAAAGCTGATCTAATATCGCCGGCAAGCTGCTGAATATAATAATGAAAGTTTAATTTTTGATGAAACATTTGCTTTTAAACATAGTTTTGTGATTGTTTATTTATTATTCCAAATTCTGTATGTGGGAAAAAACATTTTCATTTTTATTGTAAAAGCATATCTGTTCCAAATTTGGTGATTTTTATTTTACAGTTTTTTAAATAATTTAGTAATTATTTTTACCCTCATATCTTATCTCTCCACTCTTCTTGTAAATCTGTATTTTTTATTATTTTTTCATATTTTATTGCTCTGTGGCACTTTGTTGTATGAAATGTGCGATACAAATAACCTCCTACAAAGTAACAAACCGTTCACTTCCCTCATCTTCACGTCCTACCTGCTCGTTTCAGAGGTGTTTAAGGATAAAGAAGAAGAGTTTTAATCTCATTAAAGCCAAACGATCTTCTCATTAGTAAATGAGCATTTTCCACACCCAGAAAGAGGTTTTTCTCTTTTTAAGAGCGCAGTTCAACCTGCAGCTTGAAACCGAACCCTGAACGTTTAGTCAATAACACGCTGACAGAATCATTAATATCTCCGACCATTTCTGCCTCCTTTTCCATGAAAAACAATCCCATCATGACTTTGTAAAGAAGTGCGGCGGCTAAAGGTGAAATTTAATTGAACAAAGCAGCCGGTGTCCATTTCTTAATGCAGCCGCCGTGTGCCAAAAAAACTCCAAACACGGCGTCCATTTCTTAATTCAAGGTTGCTGCGCCAAGATTTACTGTCAGAGTCCATTTCCTGATGGAGCTGCAGAGCCGCAGGACGCTTTTTTAGACCTGCTGCAAACCATGACTGCGTTTTATTATTCTGCACATTTACATTATCAAACAGTCTGAAGGGAGAAGATCTACAGTTTAGGGACAGTTTGCTGCATTTTAGTCTCATTTCAAAAAATCCTGAAAATTGACGAATGTTTGATGTTTATGATTAGGACTGATGTTGGTTAAAGAATGAAACTCAGTGAAAGTAAAAAATCATGTTAATGTTTATTATTTTTTATAGCCTGATTTTAAAAAGTGCATTCAGTGTGCAGAGCGATACGAGTGTGTGTGATGTTAAAGTGGGCCATAAGGGGTTAATTCTGTACTTTTCATATGCTGCAAACGGTTGATATCTGCTCTGTTTTGGAAGATTTTAACTTTAAAGGAATAGTTCAACATTTATTAGACATAAATGTTAGACAACGTTTCACACGCAGACAGAAGGATTCTTGTGTGTATATATACGCCGTATGTTACACATAATAAAGAGAAAACTGACAGGTGTGTCTCTTGTGTGTTTGCAGATCCTGGATCTGGTTCAGGAGACGGAGACGGTGAGTTTTTATTTTCTTCTTTTTTAAGATTTCAGTCACGGCGGACTCTTTATCTGCCGTCCACGCGCACTAACTGCTGGTGTTGTGAGGAGACTAATCACTGCTGCGGCCTGAACGCAGCGTTTGAGGATCTTTTATTCTCTGTGTGTCTCTTTGTACCTCTGCCCCCTCCCTCGCTGAATATTAACTCCTCCAATAAAGAGTGTGTGGAGGTTTTCGGTCTCTGCATTAACTCCTCCCCGATGAACAGGTGGATATTTGTCGTCTCGCGGGAGTCGAGCTGAAAGCATCGCCGCTGACAATTTTGGCAACAGAGACATTTTGCGACCATCTGTGAGCGCCGGCCGCAGCGTTTGTTGTTGGTTACTGCTGCTGGGGGGGGGGGGGTTAATCGTAGGGGCCCTCCGGAGAGACGGTGTCTCCACCATCTGCATGTGCAGGGGGCTGCAGCTCAGTCTGCGGGCGGGTGATTCCCCTGCAGGCGATGTGATGGTGGAACCACAGAGATAAATTACTGAGCCTGACTTCAGCTCTCTGCTCCGTTTGTCTTCGACACTCATGGACATGGACTCACCTGTCAGCTAAAGACACATCACCTGTGAGACTGTGTCCTCTGAGAGGGGGGGAAGATGTTTCTTACAGGTTTTTAAATGTCCTGAAATCCTAGAAGCTTCTTCAAATCATGGACATGTCCTAAAATCTGAGAAAAGTCGAAAAAAAAATTTATTTAAAATCTTCAAATCCTAAAAACTACCTTAAATCTCAGAAATGTGCTAAAATTTAAGAAACATCCTAAAATCCTAAACATCCTATAAATTTATAGAATGTCCTAAAATGCAACAGATGTCCAAAATCCAATAAGCAACTTAAAATACTAGAAATTTCCTAAAATCCCGGAAATGTCCTAAACTCCAAAAAAACTGTCCTGAATTCCTAGACCTGTCCTAAAATCCGAGGAATGTCCTAAAATCCCAGATATTAGAAACATTCTTAAATACTAGAAATATCCTTAAATCCTTGAAATGTTGTAAAATCCCAGAAAAGTCCTATAATTCAATAATTGTTCTCAAATCCTAGAAACGTCTTTAAGTCTAAGAAACATCCTAAAATCCTACAACCTTCTGAAAATCAGAAATGTCCTAAAATCATAGAAACGTGCTTAAATAAAAGAAATGTTTCTATAAACATCCTAAAATCCTGGAAACGTCCTAAAATTTAAGAAACATGCTTGAATACAAGAAATGTTTTAAATTTCTGTAAACATCTTAAAATGTGAGAAATGTCCTAAAATCTTGGAAATGTCCCAAAATCCCCAAATATCCTAAAATCCGAGAAATGTCCTAAAATTAGAAAAACATCCTTTAATTCAAGATCTTTCCTAACATCTGAGAAACGTCCTGAAATGCAAAAATGTCCTAAAAAATGTTCTCCGTGATATTTTGGGTTTGATGTCTTCCTGAAGAAGAGTATCTTGATTACATATCATGTAATCCTGGTTTCACTCTTTCGTGGGCTTTACAACCGAAGTTATTTGACGTTCACCAAAAATCCTGTCATCCTGTCAGCTGACAAATCTGATGTTCCCTCGAACGCCGTCAGCCTCGTTTTCACAAACCAGGACTGATGATGTGGTTTATATGTGTGACAGAGGCCATCATGAGGAGTGTGTGTGTGTGTGTCTGTGTGTCTGTGTTGTGTGTGTGTGTGTGTGTGTGTGTGGTCTCTGTGTGTGGTGTCTGTGTGTGTGTGTGTGTGTGTGTGTGTGTGTGTGTGTGTGTGTGTCTGTGTGTCTGTGTGTGTGTGTGTGTGTGTGTCTGTGTGTGTGTGTGTGTGTCTGTGTGTGTGTGTGTGTGTGTGTGTGCGTGCGCTCATAGGCAGCGTCGTGCCGTCAGCAGAGTGGAACAGAAACAAAGAGCCTCTCTGCTGCAGATCCTCGTCGATCGATCGGCAGCCTCTGAGCGCCAACTGAGCTCTCCATGTTCAATACATCCACACACAGCAGGCCAATCTGTCAGCCAGGAGGCTCTCACACACACACACACACACACACACACACACACACACACACACACACACACACACATACACACTCAAGTCAGTATAATTATGCTGTCGCTCTTGAAGTCTTGTTTTGCTAACGATTAGTGTGAAGAAATCTGCAGCAGAGTGAGACACCTCTCCTTTCATATTTCTAATGCAGCTCTGTGTGTTTACCTGACCAGGTCTTCATCTCTAATACTAAAGACACTAAAACTAGTGCCGGGCGATATGGACTAAGGTATTATCACAATATTTTGTGATAATAATATATATATATATATAATATTGATATCGATATTTATCACAATATACATCAAATCAGTATTTCTGTCGAGCTTAAAGGTTCCTTTGACTCCTCAGTGAGATATGAAGATATCATCAGGTTCATTTTGGTTTAAATATTTATTTTCTGTCAGACATTGAACATGACAAATATACTGTAGAACAGCATCACCAGCTGGAGGACCTATTCTACTAAAACTCACAGAGGTCCAGGTACTAAAATGTCCTCCCAGCAAAGGTCCGAGCCTCATACCTAAAATCAATATCACCATTAACTGAACATTTTACTTTGATGACGATTAAAGAAGGATTAATTTGCTTTTTTTGTGGTTTGTTTTTTTTTGCCCTCATAGTTCACTGACACATTGTGCTGATAATAGGCCAGCCTCTCCTGACTGCAGGACTCTGACTTCAGCTTCTGTCAGACTTTGGTGCTATTAACTCATTAATGTCCTTAATAGAAGTTCAGTACTAGCTGACCTAAGACCATATCAGTTGGAATTTTTCAAATCGGTCAAAGTATGAGGCTACAGCGCCCGTTTTTCATAAAATACCTTTTAGTATTTGAGCGGTTTCTTGTTTTTTGATTTTCCATGAAAACACACCCAAAACATTAGGTGAGGAGATCTTAATCATTTTTCATACACACACTGTGCAGACTCTTATAGTACAGATTTAAAAAGCAAACTAATAATTCTGTCATGTATTTCTGTGGGGTTTAAATGGAAATAAAATTTTTCTGTTTAGACTCTCAATCTTGCACCTCTACTTAATGTCACTCACATACACACACACGCGCACACACACACACAAAGAATGAAACCCAAAGTCAGAACGCTTGTTGACATCTTTGGTCGTTGATAGCAGCTGTGTGTGTGTGTCTGTCTGTCTGTGTGTCTGTCTGTCTGTGTGTGTTGTGTCTGTCTGTGTGTGTGTGTCTGTCTGTCTGTCTGTGTGTGTGTCTGTCTGTGTGTGTGTGTGTGTCTGTCTGTGTGTGTGTGTCTGTCTGTCTGTGTGTGTGTGTGTGTGGTGTGTTGTCTGTCTGTGTGTGTGTGTGTCTGTCTGTGTGTGTGTGTCTGTCTGTCTGTCTGTCTGTGTGTGTGTCTGTCTGTGTGTGTGTGTCTGTCTGTCTGTGTGTGTGTGTGTGTGTGTGTTGTGTGTGTGTGTGTGTGTATGCGTGCGTGCGTGCGTGCGTGCGTGCGTGTGTGTGAGTGATATAAAGCGGGGGTGAAGAGTGAGAGTCTGAACAGATATTTGATTCCCGTTTTAAACTCCATAGAAATACAGTGTAAGTGCTTCTACCGTGCGCAGTGTCACACTGAATTATCATTAATTCATCATCATTTTTCTTTTGCAGTCAGTATTATAAGAGTCTGGACAATGTGTTTATGAAACAATATAAAGATGTGATACTCCTAACGGATTATTATGGGGTAGTGTCATGACCTGGCCGTCACAACAAACCGGGAGACCACACTGTTAAATGTTAATTCAATACTTTATTAAAGCAGCTGATCCAAAATAGACCAAAGTAAACAGCAGAATAAAAAACTGCGAGGCGTGATGTGGATGGTTTGGTGAGATTCTGATCTGGTGTGAACTTCTCGTTTGACTGCAAATATTTTCCTGCCTTTGAGTGAGCATGTGACTGGCTGGATTGTGCGTTTTTGTATTTGGCTTTTTGAAAAGAAACGATTGGACTTTTGTGATGTCAGCCTGCTGCTTTGAGTGTGAACGGGATTTTAATGACTTCAGGTGAACGTTTTTTTTGCAGCTTGCAGGATGGTGGTTACATTTCCTGTCATTTGCTGTGGATTAATTCCACTCGTCTTGATAGCGCCGAGCTTTCTCCTCTATTACATTACAAAATTACACTTGATGAATCATGGAAATGGCTCCCCTGATGAAAGGCAGCCATGAATAATCCCCGCGGCTCTTTGATATTTGATGTTCCGGCTGTTACCGCCTCGTCCACTCTCAGCTCGCTCCCTGCTGCAAAATGAACGCCGTCATGCGGGATGGCATTAAACGCATCCCCTGTAATGATGATAATAATAATAATAATATCCTAAGATGATAATGCGCGGCTCCAGGAGTCCCTGCACACACTCGGCTGTGTCTGATGGGAAAGTGTGTGAGGCGTGACGCGTGTTGATGGTGGAAACGGTGTCATCAGAGTTAACGGCTCGACGGCGCTCGCCGGAACAGAGGCCGACGTGAGCCGGAGGTTGTTTTTGGAAATGAAATCAAGTCGCTGTTCTGGAAAGAAGTGTGAAAATAATAATAATAATAAAAGCTGATTATGTTCTTCAAGGATGAAAACTCTGAATATACAAAGTTGGCAAAGCAGAGAGAGCGCGGCCGAGACGCAGAGGTGAAATTAAAAAGAGCTTTTTTTAAAAAAGAAAATGTTGGAGGAGGAACGAGTCATTACGGCCGAGCCAAAGAGTCACAGCTGAGTAATGACACCAGCACGCGCTCAGCTCCTGTTTTATAAAAGACACCGGCTTACAATTATGAATCCAAAAACATTTTCCTCAGATGTCTTTCATTTCCACAGTAAAGTCATGTTTCTCTTCTCTTACTGCATGTTTGTTTGAGTCAAGCGAACACATGAAAGTGCGATTAATCCTGTTTGGACATCGGTTTTGTTGTGCTGCATTTAGACGCTTTTCAGGAGCATTTGAACCTCGGACCTGAGAAAATTAGTTTGATTTCTTTTGAAAAGATGGTAAAAAGGCAATGAGCAAACATGGCAAGAAATATCCTGCAAATTACAAAAAAAAAACCTAATAATAGATGACAAGAAAATTACTTTAAAATAATTAGATTACTAAATGTCATGGAAAAAACAGGGAAAATGTGCAGAATTTATAAAAGAAAAATAAAAAATAACTTAAAACTAATTCATATTATTTATTTAACTTTTTTTATTATTTTAAAAAAATAGGGAAAATATTGAAGATTTTATAAAATAAAAAAATAAAAAGAATTCAAAACTAATTAATAATACCATCTTTAACACCTTTCTATTTATATTCATTTATTAGGTTTTTAAAGTCTTCTTTTTCAGGTAACTTTCTTGTAACTTTTTATGAAATCAAACCATCTGTTTAAGTTTCAAAGGGTTAATTATCAGTTAACAGAATAAAGTCACAGACTGATTTTACTTCCTTGATGTGTAATGAATGAATAAAGATTTCTACTTCAAAATGGTAACAGGAGGAGACGGTAACAGGGTTGATTTGATTAAAGTTCATTTTTTAATCCTCTGAATAAAGGCCTGAAGTCCTGAATAATTTTTAATAACGTCTTTGGAGTTGATGTTTCTGCATCATTGAGGTCTTAGGAAGAAAGTGCATTAATCTACAAAACATTTGCGACTTTTAATTAAAATTTTTCTGCGTTCAGCGCGTGTGCTGACAGCTGAGAACTCATTTACGTTTCTATGATTACAAATAATACATTTACATATATATATATATTTTTTGTGATTTGTTACAGATGACGAGGGTTCGGGCTCCGACGTCGGGAAGAAGTTCACCAAGTGCAGCACGTGTAAATACGGAGCCGAATGTGACGAAGACTCGGAGGACGTCTGGTGAGTGTTTGAGGGCCAAACAGGAAGCCGTGAATAAAGCGAGAGTCACGCGGTCGCTATAATAAATGTTGGCATCGTACTTTTCTACAAACCACAGATATTTGACATTTCTGTTAGTTTATCTGACACATACTGAAACTTTATGCTTCAACCACACTGCGGTTATCGTGCGGTTATGTTTAGGCACAAAAATAAGCTCAGAAAAAAAAAAGTTCACTAAGCTGCATTTACAATCAATATAATCATAAATTGCAAATTAGGTTGTGTAATTATTATTATTATTATTATTATTTAGCACTTTTTTCCAAGCAAATTCCTTGTTTGTTATTGTTGCTGTTTATATTTACCTTTTTAATGTGCCTTTTTTCTTTCTTTTTTTTCTTCAAATTTTCTGGTAATTTTAATTTGCAATATTTTTTCACTTTTTTTTTCCAGTTGCTCATTGCCTTGTTTCCGTTTAAAGAGATGAATCCCGTTTGCTCAGGTTTCAATGGGTTAATCATGTTTTGAAGGGCTTTAAAGTCTGAGTTGTGATCTTACTCTGTTGGTTGAGGTGGTGAGATGAAGAATATTTTTCTGTCTGTGAGTGATGGAAATAATTTGAAAATGAATCCGGCTCCTCTGCGTCTGCAGAAGGACTTGAGAATCATGAACTTTATCTCTGCACGCCGTCTGCGCTAAATTAATGAGCTGTGTCTTCATTTAGAAGTCTCTGAAATGTGCATCGGCTAATGATTTAGTGCCGATGA
This sequence comes from Plectropomus leopardus, assembly GCF_008729295.1. NCBI lineage: Eukaryota > Metazoa > Chordata > Actinopteri > Perciformes > Serranidae > Plectropomus > Plectropomus leopardus. Next base: position 863,695 of record NC_056474.1, read on the forward strand.
GAGCTGCTGTGGCAGGAACGCGCTCAGGCTCCTCGCCGCAGACAGAAACGTTCGTTTTCCTGACAGAAACGCTCCTGACGCTCCGTCTTTTCCTCTTCGTCTTCAGGTGCATCTGTAACATCGACTGCAGCGGGCACAACGAAAACCCGGTCTGCGCCACCGACGGAAACTCCTACAACAACCCCTGTCTGGTCCGAGAGGCGTCGTGCATGAAGCAGGAGCAGATCGACGTCAAACACCTGGGCAGGTGCCCCGGTAAGACCGAGGGACACACGAGACGTCACTGTGCTGAAACTCATCTCATCAGCCTAAATCACAGAAAGACGGAGAGGAAACCGTGTCCTCTGTGTGGACTGACGCCACAGTAGAAATGACAAAGATTAGATTTCTCCACATGCTGAGGTCAGTCAACGCAGCATTTTAGGACCTCGAGACATTTTTAGGATTTTTGGGACATTTCTTGGACCTTAGGACATTTGTAGGATTTGAAGACATTTCTAGGACCTTAGGACATTTGTAGGATTTGAAGACATTTCTAGGACCTTAGGACATTTGTAGGATTTGAAGACATTTCTAGGATATTTAACATTTTTAGGATTTGCGACATTTGCAGGATTTAAGGATGTTTCTGGGATTTTAGAACACTTTTATTTTATTTATGATTTTAGGACATTTCTAGGATATTGGGACACTTCTGGGACATCAGGACATTTCTAGGACTTTAGGATGTTTCTAGGATTTGAGGACATTTGTAGGATTTTAAGACGTTTGCAGGATTTGAGGACATTTTAAGGATTTAAGTGCATTTCTAGGACTTTAGGATGTTTCTAGGATTTGAGGACATGTCTAGGATATTTGACATGTCTAGGATGTTAGGACATTTCTAGGATTTTAGGACATTTCCATAATTTCAGGACATTTGTAGGATTTTAAGACGTTTGCAGGATTTGAGGACATTTCAAGGATTTAAGTACATTTCTAGGATTTAAGGATGTTTCTGGGATTTTGGAACACTTTGAAGACATTTCCATAATTTTAGGATTTAAGGATTTTAGGACTTCTGATGGGGGTGTGGGGGACCCTCCACTGGCACTTTTTTCGTTTTTTTACTCTGGCACCTTATGTATACTCAAATTACAAAATCAGTTTCCAGTGTGAGTGACTTTATTCTTATTGTGAGTTAGAGTGTTTGGGGGCCCATTGGGCAGCCTGTCGGGGCCAGGTTTGGCCCGGGGGCCATAGGTTGAGTATCCCTGGTCTGGGTGCTGCAGGTTGCAGCCTCACGTGTTTCCTCACGTATGAACGAGCACGTTTGCGTCTCGGTAAAGCTGTCAGAGGCAGTAAACACATTTATCTGTTTTTCTGTGAGCACGTTATTGGACTGAGTCTGCAGCTCTGACTCGCTCACGCCGCCGACCTTTGACCCCGGCCTGAGTGCGTCTGAGCGCCTCCTCAGTTTGTGTTCGGGCGGATAAATCTGCGCGCTGATGCCTCCATCGCTGTCTTTATTGAATCCAAATTGTTAAACCCCATCATCGCGGCTTATTGAGCGTCAGAAAACGGCCGCCGTAACCTCGGTGCGTCCTGTAAGAGGCCCGTCCCTTCGCCGTTAAAGCGCCCGTAAATGAAAAGCGTTTTATGGCGCCGCAGAGACTCTGAGCGGCTCGCCGGCTCAGAGGAAAGAGGAGACTCGCTCTCGTTCACTTTCAGTCCAAATGAATCCAGTTTACGGGTCCGACCTCTTCACTTCCAGCTTTGCAGACTTCTTTTATTTCATCCCACAGAGAAATATTAAACGTTTTATCGCTCGCGTTTATACACTCATCATTTCTGTCTTCTGTCGTTCTTCCTCGCATCACATCATCCCTCGTTTTCTATCATCTCTCTTGTTTTTGTCTTTTCTCCGTCCTGCTTTACTGTCCCACATGTTCCACATTTCTTTTCCTCCTTTCTATTTTAATGTGTCCTTTCTTTCATTTCCCTTCTTTTTTCTATCTTTTCTACATTTCTTCAGTCATCCCTTCATTCTTCTCATATCTTGTTTCGTCTTTTCTCTTTAAAACTTTTTTGTTTTTCACTTTTAATGTGCCCCTCTTTCTTTTTTCCATCTCCCTTCTTCCTTTCCTACTTTTTACTTTTCTTTTATTTGCCTGTTTTTCATCTTTTATTTTCCTGCCTTCATTATTTCCAGTTTATTTTTTGCCTTCTTACTTTCTGACACCCTTTTCCTTATTTCTATTATAGTTAAATCTGCCATTTGTCTTTCCTTTTTTTTCAGAAAATCACAAAAATTTCTAAAACTTGGTGAAGTGAGGGGAAAAAAAATCCACTTTACTCTGAAAACTTACATTTTCTGATAATAAAAGACTTCCCCTCCCTCAGTCAGACATATAAAAGTGTCTTTCTCATATTTTTACATATATATATATATATATATATATATATATATATATATATATATATATATATATATATATGTGTGTGTGTGTTTAAAATTCCATATTTTCTCCTGGCTGTGTAATTCCTCCACCTCTCACATTATTTAAGTGCTGCAGACGGAGATCATTATTCCACATTAAGTTGCTGATGTAGTAAAATGCAGGATTGATGTTGTTTCGCTCTCGCTGAACACACTGCTGACTGCACAACTGTGACCGTTTCATCTCCGCCATAAATCAGCCTCATTATTGAAACCGTGTCAGACAAATTAATGCGTCTAATCACCAATGTTTTCAATTAACCCACAAACCGAGCGCGCCGTTTGTTTCCGTGTGAGCGGGGCCGTGAATCCACCGCGCGTTAGTCCACACCTCGTTACACGTCCTGTTTTAATGTGACGCAGCGAAGAAACTGCGTCACCACCGACCGCTGCTCCTTACATCTGTAGTTTCTCTTGGTGACGCCACAAATCTGTCCGAAAGCAGCTTTTGCAGGCCGGAAACGAAGATTAACATGATGTGGTGCAACTCTGAGGGAAACTTCACCAGCACACACACACATATATACATATACACACACACACACACACACATATATACATATACACACACACACACACAAATATATACATATACACACACACACACACATATATATACACACACACACACACACACATATATACATATACACACACACACACACACATATATACATACACACACACACACACACACACACACATATATACATACACACACACACACACACACACATATATACATATACACATATATACATACGTACAGAGAGAGAGACATGTTTTACAGAAAATACATCTATATGACGTTCGTATACATGTCCTTTCTAGCTGTCATATAGATGTCTTTTCAAGACATCATGTAAATGTCTTTTCTGGACATAGTATAGATGTCTTTTGTGGACACCATGTAGCTGTCTTTTCTGGATGTCATGTAGCTGTCTTTTCTGGACATAGTATGTCTTTTCTGGACAACATGTAGATGTCTTTTCTGGATGTACAGTGGGTGTATTTTCTGGACACCATGTATATGTCTTTTCTGGACATAGTATGTCTTTTCTGGAGGTACTATGGGTGTCTTTTGTGGACATAGTATACATGTCATTTCTAGGCATTTGCAGGAAATGTAGTGTTGTGTTTGTAGTCGGCGACTGCTGTTACATTGGTGGGAACTTTATAGCGTTTGTGGGATTATTACATTAAAAACTGCAGATTTGTACACGTTTGTGGTTTATTCTGTTTTCGGGTGTTTCGGGAATCACAGACATTCTCATGTATTTAATTTGATGTTTCATTGTTGACATCAGCAGCTTTGAAGGAGGAAGAGATGAGAGCACAGAGCAGAGATGCGTCACGTTATTTTGTATCAGTGAGTGATTTTTGGTCTATCGGAGGATCGGAGGATTTGGGGGGTGGGGGGGGCTGTGAGATACAGCCCTCATTTGCAGTCACAGTTTGCTGTCTGATGTTTTTCAGAGTCTGTGCCAACACCCAGAGCTCTCCCAGCCTCAGTACATCCTCCGAGTATCTTCTGAGATCTGATTTATGTTGATAGACTCACCTTGAATCACAATGTGTCGTCTTCGAGGAGACACGCTCGGCTCCGGCTCTGTGGGTGTTGGCAGGAGACGGTAACCCGGCAGGATTTATGGATTTCTTGTCAGTGGTTATGGCTTTAAGGTGGCCGGCGACCAAGCGTCTGATTGGCTCGGGGAGGCGGTGGGTGGGTGGGGTATGTGGGTGTCTAGCACCCTGAAGTGAAGAGCACCTGCCCTCTCGTTTGATCTGCTGTCTCCTCGGGGGCGCCGGGCCAACGTTCGCCAAACACCAGAAACCGAAGTCGGAGGATTTGATTTGATCTGGTCTCACGGCAAACACCTACAGCTGATTTCATTGATTTTTGTTGGATAACACTGAAACTTTCAAAGCTCTTTTTTTCTTTCACAGCAGTTAACTTTAAGTTTTGCAAGTTTTATAATCCATCAAACACCCACACTTTCTCTGGCGAAGGGTTGATATCATGATCTGAAACATTAAACTATGACACACGATATTTCCTCTGTTAAAATGGTTACTGTGTCAAATTATAGAGTCCCAAATTCTTGCGCTCAGTCAGCCGACACGTGACAGACTGCACAATGGTCCCCCGACCAATAACAGCTCACTTTGACCACATGCAGCCCAATTTAATCTCAAGTGGGCCAAACCATTAAAACCTGTAAATAACAAAACCCTCCGAACTTTTCTCTGTCTTTGAGTGCAAAGACGTTCAGGAAGTTTAGCTGTGAAACCATTTTTAAAACAGTTAATCGCCATTAATCACATTTTTAATGACGTCTGTTTTCCTTCCCGACGCCCGACGTCTGTCAGGTTGGGCTGGTATCAGGCTGATATCGTGTCCGTCTCTGTCCCGATGATTTGTCCACATCAGTTTGATTGACGGCTCTCACATTGGCCCAAACACACTGCACAAATGAGACAAATGGACCAAAAAGCACCCCAAAAAAAATATATCACTGCATGTTGGAGCATTCAGGTTTTTCCCCCGATTAGAACAGGAGAAAAAGACCCAAAATGAAAGTACAGGGGGTGTCCGCATACTTTTGGCCAAACAGCTTGAGATTGATTTTTCGTTTCTTACATCTTCAAACTGTTATATAATCACCGATTTCTCTCTTTCACGCTGTATTTTCCTTCTTTGTATTCTTTGGCAACAAAAAGAGAAAGAGGGAGGGAGGGAGGGGAGAGGGTGATGATGGGGATGAGAGGGACAAAAGGGAGGAGGGACGGAGGGGGAGGAGGACAGGGGAGGAAGAGGGAGAGACACAAAGACAGAGAGAGAGGGAGAGAGAGTTTGTCAATATTTCCTCGGGATTGATGGAGCATTAAAAATGGATGAGTGTGTGTGTGTGTCTGTGTGTGTATTTCAGTCGTACCTGTGCATGTGGTGTGTGTCCGTGCGTGCGTGTGTCCGTGCGTGCATGCATGCGTGCGTGCGTGCGTGCGTGCGTGTGCGCCCTGTTTAACATTCCCAGCAGCTCCCTCCTCCTGCAGACAGCATGAAGACATGAAGCCCGTCAACAGAAAAATAACCACAACAACAACAACACCCCGAACCTGCCGCGTCTCCGTTTGTTTTGTTTGTCGTCACCCACACACACACTCACACAATACACACCACACACACACTCACACAATACACACATACACTCACACAATACACACATACACACACACACACACACACTCACACAATACACACATACACTCACACAATCACACACACATACACACTCACACAATACACACAACACTACACACACACACACACACACACACACACACACACACACACAATACACACATACACACACACACACACACACACACACACACACACACAATACACACCACACACACACACCACACACACATACACACCACACACACCCACACACACACACACACACACGCGTGGGCACGCACACACGCACAGTCTGGCTCCAGATTGACCCTTCATCACCTCGAGTGACAAACCAAGCGAGACTCAGACGTCGAGTAAACATCCTTCGACATCCTTCACTTCCTTTAGTCTGTCCTGAAGAGTAAATAACACACACACACACACACACACACACACACACAAAGGGCCAGTAAACAGATTTAAAAAGACAGTAGATCAGCCTGAGAGACGCCTGAATGAAAACTACTTTTTTAGAGTAACTGTAACTGTCTGCCTGCCTGTCTGTCTGTCTGTCTGTCTGCCTGTCTGTCTGTCTGCCTGTCTGTCTGTCTGTCTGTCTGTCTGCCTGTCTGTCTGTCTGTCTGCCTGTCTGTCTGTCTGCCTGTCTGTCTGCCTGTCTGTCTGTCTGTCTGCCTGTCTGCCTGTCTGTCTGTCTGTCTGCCTGTCTGTCTGTCTGTCTGCCTGTCTGTCTGTCTGCCTGTGACTGACTCCGTCGTGTGTTTCCTCTGCAGCTGATAAAGAGAAACTGGGGAAGAAAGATGACAGCAGCCCTTTCAAAGTAAACGTCTTGGGTAAGAAATCTCACAGTTTGAGTCTTGTTTTTGCCGTTTTATCGGTCAGTTCTGTCAGTGTTAAACTGATTCTCACCGAATTAACTGAGATCTGTGGACACGGTAAGTCAAGAAACAGTAGGATGAGTATTTTAGCTCAGTTTGCTCTTAAAGATGAATTTCACTGCTCGAATGTTAGTCTTTAAATAAAAATTGTCTCTAAAAACACACAAATACTTTTGAAATTGATGCAACAGAGAAAAAAAAAGTTGCTTTTGCACAAGAGGTAGAAAACCTACAACTACCAGAATGCACTGCACCACACCACACCGGTTAACGCCCCCACAGGTGTGTGATGTCATACATTTCGGTGGCCGGCTGGCGAGAAACGGCTTTGAAGTCCAGAGAAACGGTAATCTGTGTCTGAAAACATTTGAGGAGAGAAACGTAGAATCTACTTTATATTTGATCAGCGCTGATTAGTTTTACCGTTGGATCTCCGGTTTTTCGGCCTCAGGAGCAGTGTGGCACCACAAATCGTCCTTTCCAAAACTCGGTTTGTCTAAATGCACTAAAATGTGCGTGTGAACACTTTTTAGGCGAGAAACAGGCGATCAGCGCCTGAATCCTCCCTTCTTTTTTAGAAATGTTTTTAGGTCATTTCTTGTGATCTGTGGGACATTTCTTGCCAAGCTGTTTGTTGCCTTTTCGGCTTTCGTTTACTCATAATCGGTGTCGACCCTGAAACAACGGTATTGGTCGACCGTCCCGTTTCACCGTTTTGAGCAGCTCTCCTCTGTGGGAACCTTGAGTGACTAAAAACACAGTTGGGGTAAAGAAAAGGACAGAATGTGGTTTTATTCAGATATTGTTGAGTTTTTATTGTTGATTCGTGTGCGGGACACGTCCTCTGGTTTCCTCGGTGAAGGTCATGGTGGTCACCTGGACCGGCAGCAGCAGGAAATGGCGTTGAGATGAGCACGCTGCGGCTGTGAACGCGGCCCGTCTCGGCTCTCGTGTCTCAGAAATGTGCCGCCGTGTCCTTGACTGTCGGTGTTGTTGACAATGCAGCGGTTTAATCCGATCCTTCTATTGTGCGTCTGCGAGAGCGAGTGAAAAGACAAAGCGAAGGAACTGCCGGCGCCGCGGAGGGATCGTTCCCCCGGAGACGTTTTAGCCGCTGAAATCAATGCGCAGAGCGAGCTGCAGATAATAAAACCCTCCGGATTGTGTTTCATCTCCGCTTTGATCTCCAAACTCAACATTTGCTGGTGCAGCTGGGCGGGAGCGCTCGCTCTGCTCCTCTAATCTGCGTGTTTACTTATGAGAAATTACAGCGACGCGCGGCTTAAAGAAACTGTACTCACATTCGGCCGAGCACGAGACGAGCGCCGACTCAGAGCTGTGAGGATTTTTCCCGCTCTGCCAGGACCTTATTGTGTTTTAAGGAGGTTTCATTAAGTTTCGCCCCGCGGGTTATTGCTCCTCAGCAGGTTCACGCGCAGGTTAACGGGCTGCTGAAAGGCCACAGGAAGTCTTCCCATCGGCCGCATTAAAGGCGGGAAAGTGGATTTACGGTGTGGTTATATAATCGAAGGTCTCTGCGCTCATTAATGTGCCGACGGATTTTTATCAGCTGAGCTGCAAACAAATAAAAGACAAGTCAAATAAGCCGAAGCAGCAGGAAGTCAGGTGAAGTTTTAGCCTCCACACACACACACACACACACACACACACACACACACACACACACACACACACACACACACACACACACACGGATTAACCCTTTGAAACCTGGGCAATTTGGCTTAATATCTTCCAAAAATATGGGAAGAACACAATGAATAAGGAATAAAGAAATGACCAAGAAATGAGCAAAATAACAGTAAAAAATTCATGAAAATTACCTGAAAAGAGCAGAAAAACAACAACAACCATCCAAACAAACAAACAGGTAAAATAAATGCAAAAAATGACCTGAAAAAAACGGCCTAAAAATTATAAGAATTGTATTAGAATAATTTAAATATGTAATGATGATTGTTTTTAAAAATAATTTTCTAAATCTACTAATTTTCTTGCACTTCGTGGAACGTTTCTTGCCAAGTTGCTGGTTGTCATTTTTCCATCATTTCCGAGTCTTGTGGAGTTAGCAGAAAAAGTCCTTTTGTTGGATTTAAACTACTCTGTTTTTGTGCATATAACCAGTTATGAGAATTTCTCTCTCATCTTTGTTCAATTTGCAAAATTTCTCCTCGTTCACTGTTTAATGGAAAACAGACAGTTTATCAAAGTGCTGAGAGCATCTACAGGTAGATATAACCGAGTATCATCAGCATAAAGATGAACATTAACGCCATGAACAGATAATTAGCATTTACAGAAAGAACAATAAACAATATTCATATTAAAGGTAACTGGAGACAAAACTTTTTTTCAACAACACTTTTAAGAAACAGGAAAAAGGCGATGAGCCCTTTAGTAAGAAATGCTCCACAAATTGAAAAAAAAGGTAGATTTTCATTTTTATATAATTTTTTAAATGCAAGGGAAAAAAACAATAGTTATAATGATTAAAATTAAATATTTAAAATCATGCTTCAAAATAATATTTTAAAAAAAACTTTCCCACTACATTTTCTTGTTTTTGTTTCTTTTTCTAAAAAAAAAACAAAAAAAAAAACTTTTTACTGATTTCTTGATAATTGTTGTGTAATTTTGTCTCCTTGCTCATGACTTTCTTTGCATGTTTTGAAAGAAATCAAACCAGTTTGGTCAAATTTCGAAGGGTTAAAGCAACGACACGGCGGGTTAAGAGTCAGATCTGATCACATGCTGATATTCTGCTCGTTATCCATCACATTGACTCCAGAAAATACAAAATAACGAACATCTCTGCCAGAATCTCCACACAGTTTGGCTGGAGGACGTTTTAATTAAAGCTCCAACGCGCTCGTGGACTGTGAGTCATTTTAATGTTTGAAAACTCTGATCGGCCTTTAATTTGTCTTTTTGAGCCCAAAAATACCAAACAAACCATGCAGAGGAGATGCTGCTGGATTTCACTCATCATTTGCTGCTCAGTGATCGTTTCACATCATAATCATAAAAAAAAGAAGAAAAACATCTAAATATGGGCTCTCAGGCAGATTACGGTCATTAATGTTTGCTCTCGGGGAGGTTTGTCGGAAAGAGTTGGAGAGATTTCCAGGATGTTCAGTGACACGTTGGCTGAGTCTGTAATTACGGCATCGTTAACGCAGCCGTGAAGGTATCATGTTAGTGATTATCCTCTTTGTGACAGACGATATTTTAACGCTCCGGTTACTGTAACAGCAGCTGGAATAATCCTCAGCGAACACGTTAAAACCTCACGACGACAGCTCAGTGACTCGCTCCTCTTTACTGGAATTAACCCTTAAAAAATCTGGATCACTTTTCCCGTGTTGCATTCAGACTCAGAGTATTTAAACCTTTGAAATTTGAGCAAAAAAATTGGAAATGGCAAAAGGCAATGATCAAACTTTTCCACAAATTGCAAAAGACCAGTAGATTTTAAAGGAAGCTCGGGAAAAATGTCCAAAAAAATGAATATATCATGATCACAATATATTTAAAACTATTTTTACAGAATCAAATCATTTTTAAACACTTTTTTCATGTCATTTCATTTTTATTTATTTTTTGATTTTAATTTATTTCTCTTGTTTGTTTGTTTTTCATTTTTTAGATCATTTTCTTTTACATATTTACATGTGCTTTTGCCTATTTTGGGGGCAAAATATTAGGTGCAAGTTGATCATTTAAAGGATTCAGGTATTTAATCATTTTTACCCAAATGTGAGATAATGGATTAATTTATATTTTAGGGTTTTAAATTGATTTTTGCATGAAAATATACACGTAACATGGTATTTAGTAGCATAGTATTTTGAGTGGTTAATGCTCCTGTATAAAATTATTATTATTATTATTATATTATTATTATTATTTTTATTTTGTGTTTTTAAGCAATTAGTTTTTACCCTTAAAAAATGCTTAAATTGTGTGGATAATCCATTAAAATATATTACAATTCATTATTATCTTTTCAAAATCAAAAATATTTACATTAATTAAATATTTTAAATAATATATATATAGCTAAGGAAATTTGCCATTTAATTGTTGGTCTATTTTTTACCTTTTTGTAGACATCAAGCCGGTTTGTAAGATCCTGCAGGTTAGAAAAAGAGTGCAGATTCTGAGTTTATGAATCTGATGAAGGGAAATTCAAAGTGCCTCATAGAGCAATAAAATATAAAAAAATAAAAAGGATACCAATTTACGATAAGAGTAAAAAGATAAGATATAAATGGTAAAATTAATTATTAAACAATTTTAAAAAATAAAATAAAATCACCATTAAAAATAGAAAAAGTGCAGACAAGAGGTGCAAAGATAAAAAAAAAAAAAAAAGATTATTAAAAGTGATTTAAAACCAAGTTTAAAATAAGTGTGTAGTCATTACTGGGGGGAGAAGGCAGTGGTGATATTTCTGTAGTATTTCTGACATTTAACAGGTTTGATTAAGCAGCGCTTTTTGGCTTGTAAATCTCCCAAATGTCCCGTTAGATCTGCAGTCGTAAAGTGCCGAGCGCTGAACTTTAAACTCCCACGCACGGCTTCGTTTTCGGAGGCTTTTCTCTGCGTGTTGAAGTGAATTTGGAACATCGAATATCCGTCATTTTAATGAGCGGGGCAGATTGCTTCGTGGGCTCTTTCTTTATTACTGCCGTGAATTACAGGGAACAGACAGCTGTGTGCGACTGAAGAATCCCATAATGAGCGAAGCATTCGTGTTTTATGATTTATGCGCTCACACAGCAGAAGCACTGCGTTCCTTTCTGTTGTTTTTAACCCTTTAACACCTGGGACGCCATCGTTTCTCTTTAACCTTTAACAACCGTCTGAACCTCTGAAATTTAAGGAAATTGGTTTCATTTATTTTGATTTTTTTTTTATCTGGGGGGATTATATATTATCACAAAACTCAGGGAAAATGTCCAGAAAACTTAATTTATACATCCAGTCATTATATATTAACAGATGTTCGACAAAATAAAATATGTATATTTTCTTTATTTTTTTAGCACTTTCTTTCTACTTTTTCTTTTTTGTTGCTTACTTTCAAGTAATTTTTCTTGTGACTTTTTGGAAACTTCCTGCTGATGTTTGGGACATTTTGAATTAAGTTGCCTCCTGCGTGGTACGACGTGAAAAGAAAATCATCTGAAAATGAGCTGGGAGAATTATACGATATTGTCCAAAAACTGAGGAAAAATGTTCAGAAAACCTCATTTGTGAATATAATAATTATATATTAAAAGTTATAACTAATTATAACTACTAAATAAAAACATTTTTATATTATTTTTTTATTTTGTTTTTTTAGTTGTTTTTTTAATCACTTTCTTAAGGTCATTTTGTTGTTGTTTTTTTTAATTAACTTTTTTTGTTTGTTTTTAACTTTTCTGTTTGGTGCTTAGTTTCAGGTAATTTTCCTGCAACTTTTGGTAAATTTCATGCTAATGTTTTGGCCGTGTTTTTTTGTTAAGTTGCTCATTGCCGTCTTCCTCTCATGCCAAGAAATCATTCGCTCGGGTGTTAACAAACATTTTTGATAATTCGTGTCAGTTTATCTGATATAATAATATAAATAATATAATGATGATACCGTGCACCTGTTACATATTGATTTTTAACAATATTCTTTTTCAGCAGCATCACACACATTTCTGTATTTTTAACGTACATACCAGTTTAACACACAGAACTGTAGCTTAAATCACAGTTTTATGTTTTTTTTATTTTTTTTCAGAAACCACCGGTCTGGACCACGGCGACGGTTTCTACGCCGGGATGCCGATCCCCTGCGCCGACAGCTACGCCGGCTTCTGTGTTCATGGGAAATGTGAGATCAAATACAACATGGCCACCTGCAGGTGTGTGACGGCCCGAACGACCTCCGCTCCCGTAATATGCTGCAACATATCATTATAATAATAATGATGATGATAATAATAATAATAATGCTAATAATAATAATAATGCTAATGATAATAATAATGATAATAATAATAATAATAATGATGATAATGATAATAATAATAATAATAAGCAGGATGAGGGCAGAATAAAAGATAAGTAAAAAGATAAGTTAGAAGCTAAAATTAGAATAAAAAAGTTAAAAGATATGTTAATAGGCAAATTAAAATACAACATCACATAAAGGCAAGTGAAGTCATGCATTATACAGCCGACCCTGCGCTATCCCCGAAAATGCTGCGTTAAATCTTATGTTAAAAGAGAAATATGCAGAAACTGTATTCTAACCTCCAGTTGCTTAAAATTGTGAGAACTGAGAAATAAAAAATACATTTAATTTAATTTAAAAATAATAATAAATTACGTTAAATAGATACATTGAAGTGAAGTTATTATATTTAATTAATTTAATGTGTTAAACTAATAATTTATATTAAATTACCACATTTATTATTATTTCATAAGGTTATTTTTTCTGTCAGTCTGAATAAACTTTTTTTAAAAAACATTTTAATAGAATGAATTCTGTGGTTTTGGATGTGTACTTCAAATCAATTAAATTAAATTAAAAAATAATAGCAAATACAATTAAATTCATTTAAATAATAATTTTAACTAAATATATTAAATTAATAAAATGAATTACATTATGGAATACATTTATTACTGTAACATGAGGTTCATGTCTCTGTCACTCGGTCTTAATGAACGTTAAATCACCAGATTCAGGTTGTGTTTCGGTGAAATGTGCTGTTATTACATCATGAGTGCACAGCAGGTGTCCAGTCCTGTTTTTTCAGTCCACGTCATGTGTGTCTGACAGCAAAGGCTTCAGTTTTTGTCAGCAGAGCCGACTCTGTTTTCCTCAGTTTAACCCTTTGAAACCTGGAGCCACATCACTTTTCTTGTGCTGATTTTAGACGCCTTTTACAATATTTAAACCTCTGAGCAAACAGGTTTCTTTCAAAAACATGACGGAAAAATGGCAACGAGCAACTTAGAGCAGGAAAATTAGTAGATTTAGAAAATTATATATATATATATATATATATATATATATATATTATTAATCATTATATATTTAAAATTTTTTTAATACAACAATTATAATTTTTAGGCCGTTTTTTTTTCAGGTCATTTTTTTGCATTTATTTTACTTGTTTTTTGTTTGTTCGGGTTGGTTTTTGTTTTCTTCTCTTTTTCAGGTACTTTCATGTATTTTTTACTGATATTTTGCCCATTTCTTGGTCATTTCTTTATTCCTTATTTATTGCGTTCTTCCCATATTTTTAGAAGACATTAAGGCAAATGTGTGTGTGTGTGTGTGTGTGTGTGTGTGTGTGTGCGCGTGTGTGTGTGTGTGTGTGTGTCTGTCGCTCTCTCTCCCAGGTGTGATGCAGGCTACAAAGGCGCTCAGTGTGACGAGCCTCAGGACTTCAACATCCTCTACGTCGTCCCCAGCGGACAGAAGCTCCACTACGTCCTCATCGCCGCCATCATCGGCGCTGTGCAGATCGCCATCATCGTTGCCGTGGTGATGTGCATCACAAGGTGAGGCAGCATCCACGAAAAATCTAAAAAAACTTCGAAAACACCTTGATTAACACAAACACGAGGATTTTAAGGGAATTGTCTCTGAATTTCTACGTTTATGTAAATTTTGGTCCATTTAAGATATTATTTATTTTTGGTCCAGGATGGAAAGGATTTTTATTCAGAATTCAGGTATTTGATATTTTAAACCAAATGTGAGATAATCGTTTCATATAAATATAATTAATTTATTTTATGCTTTTCAACGTGTTTTTTTCATGAAAATATACAGATAACATCGTAACAACTGTTTCGAGGGGTTAATGCTCTGTATTTAAAATTTAAATTTTAAAGCCTGTTTTAAGCATAATTATGGGATTGTTTTTGTGCTTTTAATAGTTTTTACCCTTGAAAAAAACACTCAAGTACTTAAAATATATTACTATTGGTCCATTTAATAATCTCTTTAAAATCTAAAATATTTAAATTAATTAAATATTTTAATGCCCAAATTTAAATGCAGATTTAAGGTTAACTAGTACTGTAGGGAAATAAACATGATGCAATGTAAATTGACTTTGATATATTTTATTAAAAATTATATTACAAATAAACTAAATTTTTTTTTAAAGGCTGCAAAAGTTACATTTTTGCATTGCATCATGTTTAAATCCCTACAGTACTGATAAACCCTAAAACTGCAAAACCATACATATAAAACTTTATATTTGTACAAATTAAAAGAGAAATTAATGAAACTTTCAGGCACAAAGTGCAGCTTCAGAGGAGTTTTAATCCCTTCCAGCTAACACGAGGAAGATGATGATGATGGTTTTCCGCTACAGTGGATTTAATCCGCCGTGTTCGAGCTCCTCAAACACATAATAAGAGCGTATAATGCTCAGTGATAATCCGCTCCTGCATAATGTGCACACAAAGGTGTGAAGTAAAACACAATAATCTGTGTGTAGCAGACAGATCGCTTCAGATTATTCAGCTCGTGTTTCTGTGGTATAGAAACATGTTTTTTCGGTGTCTTGTCACCTGCTGAATGTTTGTGTCAAACGGACAAACCGAAAACACAAACAAGCTGAGACAAACGTGTGTGAACCTGCTGGCGGTGAACGCAGCCTCGTCGCTCCTCCGTCACACGTGAAGCGGAGGTGTGATGTCTGTCAGGTTTCCGCAGAGGAAACACGACGGCGAAGACGCGGCGGTTTAAAGCCGAAGAGAATTAAACAGGATTTGACTCGGCCTCGTTTCTCTGAGGCGGCAGGCAGACTTTCACTCTGAGGAGAAAATCAAAATCCGTTTTCCAGGTAGTTTGAAAGTTAAAAATCTGAATAAATCTCTTAAAAAAGTGGACACTCTACTCCAGTTACATGTGACTAACAGGAAGTGCTGCAGGAACTACAAATGCATCTAAAAAAATTAGAATATCCTGAAAAAGTTAATTATTCTTAGTAATTTAATTCAAAAATGTCATATTTTGTATATTCATGACACATAAATATTTCAAGCCTTTTTTGTTTTAATTTTGATGATTATGTCTTATATCTCATGAAAACCAGAAATCCAGTTTCTCAAAAGAATATTTCCTAAGATCATTCAGAAAATCATAATGATGTTAATTAATATACTCTAATATAAAATAATATACTCCTCTGCTTTACTTCGTCAGTTACTGCATCAGTGTGTTGTGATTTTTATTTATTTATTTTTACATTTTTTCTCACTATAGGCCATAATTATCAAAATTAAAATAGAAAAATGCTTGAAACATTTACGTCTATGTAATAAGTCTAGAATATATTAAACTGTCATTTTCTTAAATAACTGATGGCAAATATTGAACTTTTTCACTAGTTTGTGTGTGTTTTCCTGTAAAGGTAAATAGACCGAATAGTCGGCACAGAAACTGTTTTATTAATACGACAGTGATGAAAATTAGAAGAGCGTGAATTTAAAAAGCACAGAAACAGTCAATGACTGCAAGTAAAAACTCTTTCAGGCAGATTATATGTCAGACAGTTTGTTTTAAGTCCCTCTGTAAAGATGAAAGCAAATAAATCTTTCTGTGTCTCTTCAGGAAATGTCCGAAAAACAACAGGGGTCGCCGGCAAAAACAAAACCTTGGACACTTTTCCTCGGACACTAACTCCAGGATGGTATAGCCGTGTTTGTCTGGGTTCTTTTTGATAAGTTTTTTCTTACGGCGTGGGAATACCATTTTTTAACGGTCGATGTGTGGTATTAATTTTTTCTCTCCTGGAAATTAACCAGTAAAAAAAAAGAAGAATATTTATTTAAGGGGCCTTATTTTCCCTCCTCTTTTTATTTTTTATTTTTGCTTTTGGATGGAAAGTCTTTCTTTGCCGCAAGACCAAGTACAAGGAGCCGAATCGTCCAAACCCGCTGTCACTTTACACCGTTAACATGTCCGCTGTCTTAATTACTTTAACCGACTTCATTAGAGGTTTTGTTGAATGCTTTATAAATACAGTACCTTTGGTAAACTGGCTAACTGAGTGACGTCTGCCCCTCTGGAATGTGATATTTATTGATAAAGATTATTTCTATGCCCCTTTTTGTTTTAAGTTTTAATACTAATGTGCAGCTGATCACCAAATGCAGTTTGATTTTGTGTTTTTTTAGGAGGTGAGCGGGGGCCAGCCAGTGATATAGATTTGTTTACACTTATTCTTTCGTATGTAAAGACTTCACTGTGTTCAAACGAGTTAATAATTTATTATTATTATTATTAATACAAAAATTTCTTTAAAGTAGTTTTTAATTCAGCTTTTTATGTTAACTTTATTTTCAAACGTTGGTTTCTGAATTCTAGTTCCTGTATATTCGCATGACTTGTGAAAACTGTGTACTGTGGTGTAGTCTAAACTTTTTTAAAGCCGACGGCCCCGACGCCTCCTCCATCTCAGAGATCCGATGGAGATGGAAATCCAAAAAGTCGGACTGATGAGCGGAGGACACTGAGGGGGGGAAGGTTTTAGTCGCTGTTGAAGAAAGGAATGTGTAATGTTTTGGGGAAAACGGTCTGCCGTCTGTTTTCTCGCACCAGAAAATAACAAAAAAGAACACTTGCTGTTATCATCGACGAAGGGGAACTTTGGATGTTCAAAAAAAAAAACACTTTTACTTTGAGGATAACAGATTCATATTGATTTTGACTCTCAGAGGAATGTTTTGCATCTTTGTCCAAAACCTGAATTCAGAGGATTGTAAAGGGAAGTGTGTCGGCTGTTCTGGGGTTTGAACTGCAAATGGAGGTCTACTTTAAATATTTTTTATGTACCTGGAGAAAGTCTCGGTTGCTGAGATGGTTGTAATCGAGGGTTTTCTTTGAATGTCAGAGAATAATTGTGTCTTTTTTTTCCTCTTTTGTTTGTTTTTAGTTTTTAGTTTTGCTCCTCAGTGAGACATTCCAAGCACAGAGGATCCCCAAAAAACACTCTAATAATCCTGCAGCAAACACACTTTACAGCACTGATACTCAGCTAGCAGTCTGCGGGGCAAATCTGGTTGGGTGGCCCCCAAACCATTTTATGATTCACCAAAAAAGTAGTGATTCAGAATTGTTTTTGTACTTTTAGTATACATACGGTGCCAGAGTGCATAAAACAAATTCAACATAGAGCTTTTTTTAAAAAAAAAAAAATTAGTGGAGAATCGACAGAAGCCTGAGAAATATCCTAAAATGCAAAAAAAACATCCAAAAATCCTGGAAATGTGCTAAAATCTAACGTCCTTTAATCTGAGAAATGTCTGAAAATCCTAGAAAATCCAAGAAACATCCTATCCGAGAAATGATCCTAAAGTCAAGAAATATCTTAAAATTCTAAAAACATCCTAAAATCCTGGAAACATCCTGATATCTAAGAAATGTCCTAAAATCTGAGAAATGTCACACAAAAAAAACCAGAAATATCCTAAAACACCCGAAACACACTTCAGTCCAAAAAAATGTTCTAACATCCTAAAAATTGATAAATGTCCTTAAAGTCCTAGAAATGTCCTAAAATCCTGATAACATCCTGAAATCCAAGAAATGCCCTTAAATACTAGAAATCTCCTAAAATCAGAGAAATGTCCTAAAATCATACAAACATCGTAAAGTCTTAGAAACGTCCTAAAATGCAAGAAAAGCCCTAATGTCCTAAGTGTCCGAAAATCGTAGGTACACCCTTAAGTCCGAGAAATGTTCTAAAATCTGAGAAACATCCAAAAATCCTAGAAATATCCTAAAGTCCTAGAACACCCAGAAGTCCAAGATATGCTCTAAAATCCTGGAAACATCCTAAAATCGGAAAAATGTCATAAAATCTTAGAATTATCCTAAAATCCTGGAAATGGCCTAAAGTCCTAGAAACATCCTAAAATCTGAGGAAAACCCCTAAATTCCAAGAATTGTCCGAAAAGCCAAGAAACACCCTTAAGCCCGAGAATTGTTATGAAAAGGCCCGAGATGTCTGAGTAAAGCAGGTCGAGTATCACTGATTTACCGTAAGTGTTAACATGTGATCAGGTACAGGTGTTAGTGTTTTGACGCTAACTCGCCATCATCGAAGTCTCATATTGTTACGTGAAGTCAATGAAGACAGAAAATTTTACTAATAGAAAGTCACAAGACCACCATGAGAGAAAGTGTGTCGACAGAAACTTTCCATCCTCTGAACGACGATGCCTTTTCTGTGTTGTCCCCTCTTTTTGTCTCGGAGTTCACTGTAACACAACCTGTTATATTATTTATGTCACGTTTTTGTGTGTTTTCTGTCCCATTATTTCTTTTAAAAACTGTCAAAAACACTTTTCACAAACTTGTCTAAACTCCACCTCTGATCCACTTTTTTTCACTTTGTAGCGACGAATTTAAGTTTGTGTTATAATACAATTATTTTAATGTCAATCAATCACAAACTAAACCTTTTCCTCGTAGCATGTAGAGATAGCAGCTGGTTTAATTTGAATTAATTTCCTACATGTGACACAGCCATATATGTGTTGATGCTCAGTACTGAGGAGGTTTGACAAATCACTCAACAGTGTTATTTTTTTTTTGTCTGGATGCAGAAGCTAACTTGTGTGTTTCAACCTCAGTCTTTATTTGTTGACGTCATATCTGGTTTTCTCTTCGTACAGGCGTCTGATAATCCCTTCAGATGAAGACGTGACCTTAAAAATCTTCATCAGGCTTCAAAATAGTCTGTTACCTATCTATGACAAATTTAGTCACATTTAGTGATTTAGTCACAAAACTAAATCAGTGTGACGTAAAAAGTCAAAAATAATTGCCATAATTTGTTTAAAGTGATTACTTCCAACACAGTGAAGGCGGCGTCGAAAACAGTGTGTCATTTACGTAACTCCGAGGCTGTGCTGAGTCCCAAAATGTGAGTCCGGGAGAGGTTTTTCCTCCCTGTGTGTTTACCATTTTTATTTTATGTCGCAGAGGTTGTTTTTCTGTAACGTCTTAGTCTACAGGTTGTAGGTCCGCCCCTCCCCCCACCGCCTCCGCAGAGCAGCGTGTTTTAATTGTTGTCGACCATCGCAGCCGTGACTTCTCTAAATGTGACTAGAATGTGTTTGACATGTTAATATTCTGCATGTAGACTTTGAGAGGCTATTTTAGGTCTCTGCCAAAAATAAAAAAGGAAATGTTTTTTTTTAATGTACACCAGGGTGTCGATGTGTCATTCAGTGAAATGTTTCTTTATTTTTATCTCTTTATTCTGTGGGGTTTGAGTTTGACTGTTTCTTCCCCCGACACTGCTCTCATCCTGTGAAGGATCACAGATGTTTGTTCACAGAAATCCTGTTCCTGTGTGTGTGTGTGTGTGTGTGTGTGTGTGTGTGTGTGTGTGTGTGTCGCGGTGTGTGTGCATGCATATAGTTATTGCCACCATTGTGGGGACTCGGTTTCCTTTTGGGGACACAATGCAAGTCCCCATAATGTAGATCATTACATTTTTGGATGAAGCCTTGGAAAGGGTCTCCAGGAAATGAATTTTAATCAATGCAGTGTCTTCTGAAGTGATGGACACACGATTGGGTGCATGGGCGCAGGAAGGTGGACACAGTCTCTATATATAGTTGCCGTTTACTTTAACTGATGGGCTATCTAACCTTTGATGAAAATTTTAAACAGCATATGATGAGGTGCTCATCCTACTGCTTTCATTATTATCAGGGACGGATTTAGTGATTTGGGGGCCATTCTCTAACTGGGAATGGTGGTCGGCTGTTGGCAGCTGTAGAAGAAGTTATGCTGTTCTCCGTGCCCTCACCCTTATTATCGAGTAGTGCAGGTGATGTAGAGTTGCAGGAAATTTTATTTAATTTACTTTAAGTTTGCTCCCCCCATTTTAACACAGATCAGGCACCCGTGTGTGTGTGTATATGTAGATGGGCTGGTTCCCCCCAGTATCTGACTGAAGATTACGCCGTTGGCAGCACCCCTCAGAGAAAAGATGACTGATGATCTGAATGTGTGTGACTTTTGGCAGTGGCCTGTGTGATCAGTCACAAGACACTCTTCAGTTCACACATACAGTCTTTTGTCCTAAATCCACACTAAATACTAACAGACTTAACCCTCTGATAGTGACAGTGTGCTGCGTACAGATAGTCCATCTGCAGTACTGTAACAGATGGACTACTTTTTATTCAGCCTTTTAAGAGACAAAAGTACCTTTTATGAAATTTGAAGTTTTAAGTTCCCAGTGTTAACACGTCTTCAAATACTCGGAAGTTTAATGTAACTAAGTAAATTTTCTCTTAATAATAAGAAATGTTTGAACTCCACTTCATTTATTGAACTGCTATAGTTACTTTGATTTTCTGTACAAAATACATGATCAACTTAAGTGATGGTGATTTCAGTTACTGATTACACCAGCTCAGTGTAGAGTTGTAATTTTACAATGTGCTTGTAAGAATTTTAAAAAGTTGTAAATTGCCCCACAATTAAGAAGAAAAGCCCCCTAAGTCTCAAGGAAATTATTAATGTTTATACCACAAACTCATGCGCACATATTATTATCTTGCGTACATAACATTTTTAAAAATTATATAAGCTTTTGGGTTTCCAAAAGGCTCTTTGAAAGGGTCCATTTTTGCATAATTATGCTTGTTTGCCAATACTTCCGTACATACTTTTACTCAAATAAATTTCGAAGGCAGTACTTTTACTTGAAATAGAATATATGTTTTTTGTTTTATTGTGGTGTTACTTTTATTTAATGACAGAAAATGAGTACTTATCCCTTTCTGCAAATATTTAATTTGTGCCAGTACATTAATATTGCTAGTTTATGACTTGTATTGCATTTGACCTTTTCCCCACCACACTTTTATTCTGTTATGATGAAAACCATCCAGCTTTCCAGCTTTTGCTTTTATCAAATAGCTGCACAAATAGAGAGACAAAGTCAAGTCCGTAGACTTTGTTCGTCTAGCTTCTGCAGCATCTTTGATGTAGCATTTCTTTTATCTCGTCTAACAAAACAAAAAACTAAAATGTTTTCCCGGGATTTACTGTCACTGTATTCTAAGACTAATCTGCACCACTGCAGCACCGTCAAGTCTCGGACACTGTAGGATTTAAATGGAGAAATTTCTGTGTGAAATCAATGGACTTGCCTTTAAATGTAACTGTTCTCTGCCTCTGGCTTCTCAGATGTGAGGATTTGTGTTTGAATCATTGTGAACTGAATATCTTTAGATTTCTGAGTGTTCGTTTTTTTTTTTTATATATTATGATTAAAAAAATGCAGTTTGCAGTCTTTAGTTCCTATTTTCAAATTAATACCTACCCCCAGGTACAGAAGCTTTGGGACTTTGTGGTTTGCAAACGAGGACAGATGAGGTTGACTATGTCCTCCAGTCATGTCTCTTTTACCAGACGCCGCCCACCTGCCGGGGGGAGGGGGGCATCATTAATTGACCGTCCTGGCTAATTAAAAACTGTTCATCTGCAGAAGCCCGAATCGGAGCAGAGGTCATCACATCAGCACATGAAAATACACCAACGTACATTTCTACGAGGGGCAGGGACTCAGGCACGCTACCCCGGGGTAAATATAGAGTTATAGACTGGAGGTGGAGGGATGGAGGGTGGGAGCAGTGGGTGGAGGGGGGGTTATTCAGGGATGGGAGCAGCTGCTGGCTTCAGTCGAACACATTCAGCATTCAGCCATTTCCAAATTACCTCACTGTACAAAACACCCATCGTGATCCAACGTTCATTCATCAAAAAGTCCCTCATACTCAACTACTTCCAGTTCAACTTCCAGCTGAACCAACTTAATTTTAATTTTGGCACTAATAAGTAGTAAAATTATTCAGTTTAAGTGATTCCTACTCATTTATTTTACTTCTGTTCTACTCAGAAATGTTTTTTGTGTGTGTATTAATATCTTCATTCATCTTAGTCAAAATAAATTACACAAAAAAAATCCAATTTTATAATCAAATTGTTTATTTTTACAAAACCAGTATAAACAAATAATGACGATGATTTTCATCATCTCTGCACAAATGAAACAGGTCCATTCAAAACTGATTTCTATATTTTAAGTTTGACAAACTTTAGTAATCAGCTTATTGAAACATGCACAAAAAAAAAGAAAGTTACTGTTTTATGTAGAAACTTCTTGAGTTCATGCTTTACAAACTAACCCTATGACCTTTTTTTTTCGCAGCGTATAACACCAGCACCACCGGTTCTGTCCACACATGTTCTCATCGGATCAGCCACGTTCTGGTTGGACGCAGAAGGCGGGTTTTTGGCGTCGCACTCGTACGCCAAAAGCATTGGCAGAGCGTACGTATTTGACGAGTTCTGAGTAAGAACGCTGTATAAAAACACCGTCACCGGTTCTGTCCGAGCACGTTCCCATCTGACGCCGTATGGTGGTGTTTCATGTGCATGCAAAAGGTGACTTTACTTTAAAATTGGTGCATATTCGGGCAAAATTTTACGAGCTTGGAATGAGAATGGACTACAAATTCCACACGAGGGAGGCAGTAAAATGGACTCTTCTTGCGATCACAGTAAACACGACCCCATCATCAATGTGTTATGATGATCCGCTTTAACAGGTGGAGGCAGGTGACAGTGGTGCACCTGCCTTACAGTGCAGGTAGACTGTTGACGGGCTGTTCCAACACCAGCTTTTCTTTCGTTTTCATCCCATACTCTTTTTTCCGGCATTGCTGATGTTGTTTTTTTGGCCCTCAAGATTGACCGGCCACATTTGCTGGATATGTCGGATCACCGGTCCAAACCTGGAAATAAACCTAGAGTTTATTTTACAGACTGCTTCAGCAGCTACATGCAGAAAACGACGGGCTTCGTCTCTCTGCCTGTCAGATACTACAGTCCCGTCACTGTACGCCGTCAGAGCCACTCCCTGTTTGTCACACGGCCACTCATCTACGATCAGATTAAATTCCTCCAAACATTATACGCAGCTAATGGAGTTATGTAATTCCCCTACCTATCCTGTTTCACTCAGGAATACGTTACGATACTGACGCTAGACGCTCTCAAAATGCCGTTTCATCTGGACTTTACTGAGCCATCACTGCGCTGGAGGAAGTCACGAAACCGTATCCCTTCAGAATTTAGGATGTGTTATTTTTAACACATGCATGTTTGTAATCATGGACAAGCAATAGTTTTCAACACATTGTTCACAGATGACAAAGCAAGTTCATGACTTTGTCAGCAAAAGACCAGGAGTTAATGACTCCACTAATAAGCTGCCTGCAGTATGTTTAGCACATATAATGGAAGAAAATAGAGAGAACACACAAAACTCTAAATCATAAAAAATTAAAGAAAAAAAACACAAAAAAATAGAAAAATACCCCCAAAAATGATAGATTTTTTTTAAAGACTGAAATGTTTTCTAAAAATAGTTGGCAGTTAATTTTGTGAGACTCAACCAATCGATTAATCAACAAACAAACTGTTTGGTAACTTAACTTTATACAAAGCATCATATTTTGTAAACTACTACTATGTGTTTTTGTAATGGAAAAATCTTTATTTGTAACTGAAGGTAAATGTAGTGAAGTGAAAAGTACAATATTTCCCTCTGAGATGTAGTGGGTTAAAAATATAAAGTAGCATGAAAAGAAAATACTCAAGTAAAGTACAAGTGCCTCAAATTCATACTTCAGTACAGTACTTGAGTAAATGTACTTCGTTACATTTCACTGCTGCATGTCAGAGTAATCCTCGTGTGCAGTGGCTGTTCAGGGGAGAGAGTGTTAAATTCGTGCCACTTTGACGCTCGCCGCGCCTCTATAACGAGCTTCAGATCTCAGTCACAGTCAATGTTTGGACTCTGCTGCCCGGGGGAAAGTAAAAAAGGCATCGCTGCAATGTTTAATCCCCCCAAAAACATTCCAGCGCCGTGTAAAGAGACCAGACAACTGCAGCGTCTTTGCATCTGTCGCTGCAGAGCTGCGGAGCGACTCTAAGCTGCTGATGATGAACATGTTTCGCAGCTGCTCGCACCAACATGCAAATAACGGAAAATTATGAATCAGTCTGCGAGGCTCCAACAATGCAGAGCGGGACTTGGACGGGGATTTCCGTCATCCTCTGCTGCTTCCCAAAATGTCAGAGTGTCGCCTTACGAAGAGTTTTTATTTTTAGCCGGGGGGGGGGGGGGTTCGTGTGAAGCTTTGCCGCTCCCCTCCTGGCCCTTATCCCGAAGAGGGCTGAATTCAGGTTCCCTTTGGATCCTGAGGCCTTTTTTAAAAAGGGGTAGGTGGAGTTTGCCCTCTCTCCGGTCCCCAGACCTGAGTTTGGGTCACAGCGGTTTGGTGTTGCCACTGTTGGACCTCCAACGCTCCCGGTCCCCCAAACTAAACCATCTGCAACTTTTAAGCAAGCAAAGAAGCCAAAGTGAGCGAGCGTCACTAATCATTTCGCAATGGATCAGCACAAGCATCGCACGGCTGGCGTCCAGGAGAAGCTGGAGATCATCGGGGTGGAGGACGAGTCCGGGAACCCCATCAGCGCCCTGACCATCCTGTCCCTGCTGGAGCGCGTGGCCGGCATCATCGACAACGTCCAGTCCTGCCAGCAGCGCATGGAGGAGCGTCAGCAGGACCTGGAGAACAACATCAAGACCATCCAGGGCGACGTCCTCAAGCTGGCCAAGGACCACACGGACACCAGCGGCACGGTGGAGAAGCTCCTGCAGAAGACCCGCAAGGTCAGCGCCAACGTCAAGGAGGTCCGGACGCGCGTCGAGAAGCAAAACGTTCGCGTCAAGAAGGTCGAATCCACGCAGGACGAGCTGCTCACCCGCAACAAGTTCCGGGTCGTCATCTATCAGGTAAGCAGAGTTTTCTTGTCTTGTCTTGTCTTGTCTTGTCTTGTCTTGTCTTGTCTTGTCTTGTCTTGTCTTGTCCGGTCAAGCCGTCCCTTCGCAACAACGGCGCCCTCATGGCATGAGTAATTCAAATAATGCTAAAACATTAGAAATAATGATGATGATGATAATGATAATTTAACAAAGGAAAAACTGTATTTGCTCTAATTTAACCCTTTAATGCCCTAGCAAATTGGCTTAAATTCTTTCAAAAACATGAAAAGATGGCAATAAGAAAATAAACAAAAATTCACTCAAAAATTTGCGAGAAAGTTGTAGAAAAAAAAGAAGAAAGAAAAATTCCAAGAAACTGACCTGAAATCAGTGGAAAAATAAATGTAAAAAATATATGAAGAATAAATTTAAAGAAAATGAAGGGAAACAGTCTTCAAATGTTTATATGATTTGATTGACATTTTGATCATTTGGAAGTTGTGTCATATTACGTCACAATTTGCACTGGAGATCTAAACGATATCGTCCTCGGCCACAAACGCCATCAAAGTTACAAAATCTCTCAGTGGTTTGTTTTTATGGATTCAATGATCGGAGACTGGAGCTACAAAGTTTTCAAAATCTTTATATTTAAGGACTCTACATGGACAGCAGTATACATACTTTATACATTAATACCATGTTACACTTCACATGTGAGCAAAACTTTATATTTAATACGTGAATCAATAAAAAAGTTTCTTCCTATTGACGAAACATTGACTTTAGCCGCCATGTTTCTGCATTTATGAGTAGTAGTAGTACTTAGTATACTCTCTTGGCTGCTTTATAGTTCAAAGTTTAATAGAGCTAATAGATGCAGATACAAAAATGTGACACTACTAAAAGTAAATAATAGCTACCAGAACAAAATAACCAAATGTATACTTATTTTACCGTTGATGCAGTTTTCATGCTCTCCGCCGATCCTGCTGCGCTGAAACGTCACGCAAACGTCACAACTCAGCTATCATCAAAATTTGCTCAATTTCCCACGTATAGTCATGATTTTGGAGGGCCGCTCGTGCTCGCACACGTAAACACAATATTTCTGAGGAGCACGTAAAGGCAGCAGAATTAATTGTTTTTAGTGAAAATTTCATATGTTGGTTTCAGAGTCTAAAATGTGAGAATTTGCTCGTTTTGCTTTAGACTTTATTCCACGATGAATGAAGGCGTACGCGTGTAATTCAAACCCTTTAAAAAACCTTTAGATGCCTTTTAAAAACATTTACTCGAGCTAATCAGTTTCTTTCAAAATTAAGAAAAATTCAGAAGGCGACCGGCAGCTTACCAAAATATGTGCCAAAAATTAGCACGAAATTTGTCCCCCCCAAAAATCACAAAAAAATCACCTGAAAATAAGCACAAAAGCAAAAAAAAAAAGTTTTCTTTTCTGTAATACATACATGTTTTCAGACATATTTTCCCGTCATGGTTTCGGTTTAGGCGAAACTGGAGAATAATTAATTTAAGTATATAAAATAAAGTCGTGTCATTCCTTTGAGTGGCACAAACTCTGTGAGCCGACGAGATCTTAACCCAAACGAACTGAAATCTTTGAGCGGAGGACGCGGTGAAATGAAGAGTCCTCGACTCCGAAACACCGTCTCTCTATATAAATGTATTGTCATCACGTTGAGGCGGCACGCTCTCGGACGATCCTCTTATTGCTGCTAATCAGAAAACTCCCGAGGAGCGGCTTCTTCGACGGAAACCAAACGAGGCGTCTGCAGGCGGACACGTGATCCGGCCTCTAAAAAGAGCGCGAGAACGCTGTGGAGCCGATGAAGGAGGCTGTCGTCGTTAAAGAGATGGACAGACTTCGTAATGGCGGTAAATTGGGACGCTGCGGGACTTTCTGTGGTCAGACGACAGACGGTAAAACATAAAAAGACGTTTCTGTGAACTCTGAGGATTTCTTTGGCGGTGATCAAAGACGCTCTGCACGTCGCTGCAGGCTGTGAGAGCAGACCAGAGGAGGATGGTGTCGAAATCTGAGCTGCAGCCTCAATCAGAGACACTCTGAGGCTGCAGGTTTTTTACTGAACTGCACCGTTAACCCTTTAAAACCCGGACCGACATCAGTCGTTCACAAGCATTTAGACCTCTGAAACGTGAGCAAATAGGCAATCAGAAAATTGTCAAGAGATGTCCCTTAAAATAGAAGAGATGTATTTATTTCTTTTAAAAGTGCAAAAAAAGAGAGAAAATTTTTTTTTTAAGAATTAGGGGGAAAACTATAGTTTAAATTAATATATACTTATTAGATTTATATATTTTTTTAATTTATTTATTTGTTTTAATATATTTACATTTTTTTATTTGAGTGTTTAGCTTTTTTTATTGATTCATTTTAATATGTATGATTTTATTCTGGTATCATATCATTATTATTATTATTATTATTATTATTATTATTATTATTATTTGAGATACTGAATTTCAGATTTTCATGAGCTTTTTGAATGAAATGTAAATATGTAAATATGCATTTTCACTCAATCTTGAAGTCTTGTTTTGCAGGGAGGCTTTATAAAATATTTTTAAGATAAAAAGTAAAATAAATCAGGAAAAGAATGTCCAGAAAATTATATAGATAATTATCTTAATTATTATATTTAAAAAAAAAAAAACAAAATATTGTAATGTTTCAGCACTTTCTTGAGCTCATTGTGGGTTTTTTCTTTTGTCGTTACTGTTTTTTTTCCAATACCTTTAACCCTTTATTCCCTTTATTCAGACATTTAAACCTCTGAAAACTGATTAATTTCTTTCTAAACATGGTTAAAAAAACAGCACCAACAGTCCTAGAAATATCCAGCATCCTGCAAAAATCCTAAAAAATATTTGTAAAAGGTGAAAAAGGAAATAATCTGAAAATTATCTTGAAAGAATATTAGATATTATAAAAAAAAATTAAAAAATATAAGGTAAAAAAGAAAAGCAATGAACTGAACAAAATTTCTGTAAAATATATTAAAATGTAATAATACAAATAATAAATTATAATAATAATACTAAGGAATTTAATAATAATTGTCTTGTGATGCCCCCTTTTTTAAGATAGATTTAGGGTCAGGTGTAGCCTTTTAAATACCTTTTTTTCCACAATATATAAACGTATATATATATTATATATAATTATATAATAAGGACATTTTTTTTTTTTTTTTTTTTTTTTAATAACATCTCATATTCACTCCAGATACTTTTCAGATGATTGTCACTGTTTTTTTTTTTTTTTTTTTTGCAGTTTTTAAAAAGACATCAAACTAATGTTGTCAGTTTCAGGGGTTTAACCCTTTATTACACAGATCATCATCTTACGGTTTAATCTGTCAAACTTGAGAAAATTGTGGTTTTATGTCTCTGAAACGACCCGACGGCGAGCTCCATGTCAGGCCGTGATTGTGGGTGACAGCAGTTTACGGCGTGTCCCCGCCGGCTCTGAACGCTGCATGTGGTCCCAGAATAGGTCTCTCTGTCACGGATCCACAGCAGCTGTTAGCAGCACATAGCGGCCCGGTTACTATTCTGAAGGCTGCACGTTAACGAGGGCAGCAGCTCGCTCTCAAATCTGCAGAGCCGCGCTGCTGCCCGTCTCTTTAACACGTCAGTTACATTTCATAACAAGATTCAGCCTCATGTGAAGCTTTTCCAACTAAACTTTGAGGGAATTTTTTTTTCTGTAAAATAAGTTTAAATACATAATTAAGATCATTATAAATACAGGTTTCTGGACACCATCTTATGTTATGTTTTTTTTAAATCACCAAAATTTTAATTGCAAAAAGGCCAAAACTTAAAATAAAAAGTAAAATCACAAAAAAATTGTTTTTAAAAATTTTTTAAAAAACTTTTTTCTTTAAAAATCACCAAAACTTTTAAAAGAAAAGAAAATCAGGAAAAACTTTTAGAGAAAAAAAGCCCCAAAATATGAAAAATAAAATTGCCAAAAACTTTTAAAAAAAAAAATTTTTTTAAAAAAAAAAAAAAAAAAAAAGAAAAATTGCCAGAACATTCTTGAAGAAAGGAAACGTCAAAAAAAAGTTTTTAAAATTCACAAAAACTTTTAATGGAAAAAAAGCCCAAAATTATAAAATTTAAAAAAAAGGCAAAAGTCCATAAAATCGCCAGATATTTTTAAGAGCACACACATTTTTCTTTAAGAATCACCAAAAATACTCAAAGAACAAAAATCCACATGTAAAAAAATTTCACACAAAAAATGGCCAAAAAAAACTGATAGAAAAAGACAATTGCCAACACTTTTAAAAATTAACCCCCAAAAAATGTTTAAATAAAAAGAAAAAAATCACCAAAAGTTGTTTTTTTTTTTTTTTGTTTAAAATCACCCAAAAAATTCAAAGAAAAAAAAAAAGACAAAAATTATAAAAGCAACAAAAAGGCAAACGTTTGTGAAATCACCAAATATTTTAAAGGAAAAAAAAATCATTTTTGTTTTTCAACCAATAACAATAACCAATAGTGCAACACAAAAAAAAATCCTTCCTGACATCATTAAAGCCTTTTAAACGTAACTTA
This sequence comes from Plectropomus leopardus, assembly GCF_008729295.1. Lineage (NCBI taxonomy): Eukaryota > Metazoa > Chordata > Actinopteri > Perciformes > Serranidae > Plectropomus > Plectropomus leopardus. The sequence continues at coordinate 893,761 of NC_056474.1, forward strand.
ATGAGTCGTATTTGGAGGATACTGAGCTCGGGGACGTGGACACGCTGCCGTCTTTAACCCGTGTCGTCGCCGTCAGCTGACCGTGGCGGCCCACATGACCCGAGTTCAGAGTTCAGTTCCTGGTCTCTGGTTCAGGTCTCTTTCGGTGCTCTGGGTCCGGGTTTAGCTCGGTCTGGTCCCGGGTGGCTCGGGCTTTCTGTGCGTCTCGCCTGCAGTGTTGAGTTTCCTGGTGAGGATGAGCAGCTGGTTATTCTGAGGCCTCCGTCCATCTCCTAATATAGAGCTTCAGCTGCCGTCATTTCCCAGCATGCATCGGGCGCTTTGTTGGACGCTGCTCGCCGGCGGCTGAATGATGAAGGCCGGGGCGGTAATCAGAAAAAGATGAAGGTGTGCCGGTCCGCGCCGCCGGCCGCTCTGCCTCGGACATCAGAGGACGGTGTGTCGCTCCACAGCAGTTAATGAGTTAGTGATGTTTGTGCAGAGCGGGAAGGAGAGACGCCGAGCAAAGACGAGTTTACGACCTCAACTTCCTTCAGACATAAACACTTTCAAAATAAGAGATCACGCCGCTGACAGAGAGCGTCTGTTTGACTCTGAACAAAATCTTATATTTCTGCTAGTTCTGCAGGAGGACAACATTTCTCTGCAGTATTATTAGTCGACAGTGTAAAAACAAAAAAAATGTCCATTAGTATTTTTGGTGACAGACTTGAGTTGACGTGAGTTTTAAAAGTTTTGGGCAATTTTCTTTTTCTTTTTTTTTTTTTTTTTGCTTTTGGGGAGAGGGGGTGGCATTTTGGGGGTGGTTTTCTTTAAAAATATCTGCAGATTGGAGGCATTTGGGGGGGGGGGGGGGGGGGGGGGGGGGGGGGGGGGGGGGGGGGGGGGGGTTGTTCTAAAAAAAAAATTTCAGACTTTTCTCTCCCTTAAATTTTTTGGCATTTAAAAAAATAAATAAAACAGAGATTTCTCATTTTCTTGAAATATTTCTGATGATTTTTTAAAATTTATTTTTGGTAAGTTTTTAAAGTTTTTGGCAGTTTTATTTTTCTTATTTTTTCCATTTTGCTTTTTTTCAACATTTTTTGCAGATTTTTTTTATTTTTTATTTTTGAATACTTTTTGGTGATTTTTTTTTCTCTTCTTAAGCATGTTTGGTCATATTTTTCCCCAGTGTTTTTTTGTGATTTTAAAAAGGTTTTTTTTTCTATTCCTTAGGTGTGTGTGAGTGTGTGTTAACATAATGAATGTCTGAGTGTGTGTGTGTGTGTGAGTGTGTGGTGTGTGTGTGTGTGTGTGTGTGTGTGTGTGTGAGAAATCAAACTGTCTCTCTGCTCTCGCTCCGTCTCCTCTTCTTCCACCTCCTGAGGTTATTAATCCGTTTTGACCCACATTCCCTGCCGGCGTAATTATTGTGTCGCTCTCGGTGTCTGGACGCGCTCTGATGACTCCTCCCTGATTAATGAGTGTGATCGTTGCAGGTGGCCGCAGTTTAATTAGGATTAATTGGCTTTCACATCACAAAGTCACCTGCAGGGCGCCACAGGTGGAGCAGGTCTGAGAGCAGCCACGACACCTTCAGAAACATCAGGGAGCACGGGACAGTTTTTCTTTTTATTCGGGTTTGACATATTTAAAAAGTGAGAACCAGAGAAACATTTAAATTAATACCAAATATAGAATATCCTGAAAAAGTGAGTTATTTTTACTACTTTAATTCAAAAAGGTCAGCTTTCATATATTGTATATTCATTACAAGTAAGCAACATATTTCAAGCCTTTTTTTGTTTTAACTTTGATGATTGTGGCTCATAGCTCATAAAATCAGAAATCCAGCACCTCAAATAATAATAATAATAATAATAATAATAATAATACATTTTATTTATAAAGCGCTTTTCCCAGGACTCAAAGACATCGTACAGAAGTTAAAGAGAAATGTCACAATATTTCAAGATTTTTCAAAAAGTAATAAGTATGTTATTTTATATACTCAGTACTTGGTTGGGGCTCCTTTACTACGAATTACTGCATCAGTGTGGCGTGGAGGCTCAGAGTTTTGGGAGCGGAGTTGTTTCTAATGTTTTTAATTTTAATTTTTTATTTATTTTTTTTTTTTTCTTGCTTTCGGCCATAATTTTAAAAACATTTTAGTTTATGTAATGAGTCTTTCAAAACATGGGGAGAAGGAAGCAACTAAACAAGACATGCCTTAAAAAAATTGTGAAAAATAATAACAATTTTAAAAAAATATGTAAAAAAAAAAAAAAAAAAAAAAGCTACAACTAAATTTACCTGAAAATAAGCAAAAGAAATTAAAAGTTAAAAAGCAAAAATTACAAAAAAGACTCAAAAAGCGCTTAAAAAAAAACAGTATTTCTTTTTTGTATTTTATTTACTCCTGTGACATAATTCTATGGTATAAAATTATTGTAATTTTCCCTATTCCCTCTTTTTAAAACTAATTTTTAGGTAAGTTTTTTGTCACATTTTACTTATTTTTTGCAATTTGTAGAAGATTTCTTGCCAAGTTGGTCATTGCCCTTTTTCGTCCCAGATTTTCAAAAAAATTTAAATCAGTTTGCTCAGTTTTGGGTTTTTTTTGTACTTTCAGGTTTTTTTTCAGAATTTGTACTATTTTTTTGCTGATTTTTGTTTTGTGTCTTCTGAGCTGGTTTCTTTGCTCAGGCTTCAAAGGGTTAAATTGGATGGTGTCATTATTATTATTAGCGTCCTTCTTGAGTTGCAGGTGTTGTTCCTTCCTGCCTGAATGAGTCTCCGTTTCTCTTCATCTGTAAAAATAGAAAAACTTGATCTCATGAAGATGCCGGTGTTTTCGGAGGCTGCGGGTCTGACCGAGTCTCTCGGAGGAATATCATGTTTTAATCTGGACCTGCAGCAACGAGCAACATAGTAATTTATCCATAACGGACAGAAGAGACGGACGAGGAGACGGGGGTCGGCTTCCTCTCCGTGTGTCCCGTGCAGGGATCAAAACTTTAAAGCAGATGCACAAAAACATTCAGAGGAAACTAAATTCAGATTAAAAATCCAGAAGAAAAAGGAAACTTTTTAAAATCCTCTTGTTCTCTGTCTTCTCCCAAAAAACGCTGCCTTCACGTGCTGCGCAGAAATATCATACTTACAACTTACGAGCACATGAACGACCCTCAATCGGTAGGATTTTTAGGACATTTTTAGGACATTTTCGGATTTTTGGACATTTCTTGGATTTTTGGACATTTCTCGGATTTTAGGATCTAGGGTCTTAGCTTGGACCTAGTATTTGATGACTTTAGATGGTAAAGAGTTGGATTGACGGCAGCTTCAAGTGGTCATTAGAGGAACTGCAGTTTTTTGCGTCTTTCTTCAGACCTGAAAGTTGCTGCTGGTTTAAAGCTTTGTTGTCCTGACTGTCCTCTGTCCTCTGTCCTCTGTCTTGTCCTCTGCAGGGTGAGGCCGAGGTCCCATCGGTGGCCGTCACCAAGTCTCCCAAAGGATCCAGCCTGGAGGGATTGGAGATCGAGCCCGACTCCTACGACGTCCCCGTGGACCTCTCCTCCGACGAGGAGTACCTGAGCGTGGAGGAGGCCGACCCCTCGCGAGCCGCCCGCATCAAGAAGTCCATGGCGAAGGGCACCGAGAGCCTGAAGGCCGCCTTCTCCAAGGAGAACATGGCCAAAACCAAAGACAACCTGGGCACCAAGTTCCACAACCTGGGCGAGAAGGTGATGCCGCCGGAGCGCCGGGACAAGATGCACCAAGCCGGCGAGCGGCTGAAGCAGTCCGGCGAGCGGCTGAAGGAGAACATCGCCAAGAAGGCTCCGAACAAAGAGACCTTCCGCATCAAGCTGAAGAAGGAGAGAGCCGTCGGCGAGGGCCAGGAGGGCGCCGAGGCCGAGGCCGACGCCGACGCCGAGCTCCACATCCGGGCCCCGAGCGCCGAGAAGCCTGTCGCCTACACCGAGGTCGCCATGGAAACCAAGAGGGAGGGACCCGTGGAGGAGGCTGGCGCCACCCGGATAGGGGAGGAGGATTACAGGAAGTAGATCAGACGTCAGATCAGACATGAAGAAGAGGCGGGAAACCGGAGGAAGCTCGTAATGTCGAGGGTGTAGAGAAGAAGGTCTGTGATTGGTCGACATCGATGACGGACATTTTTATTTGTGTTTTTAAAAGGAAAAGGTTCGTAAAGACGGCAATCAGTACTGACCCCAAGACCCTTCAGAATAAAAACTGGTTATTTATGAAATTCATTGCAGGGTGGAGGTCGCTCAGTTTTTAACGATTTTGTGATTTAACCTTTTAAAAGCTGAGTAAATTGGTTTGACTCCTTTAAAACAAAATGAATGAAAAGGCAGTGAGCAATTACAAGAAAATTAATAAAAGATGGTGAGAATACCTGAAAACTTTAATATACATATATTTTCTAAAAGGGGTCAATAAAAATAGGAAAAATGTCCAGTAAACAACATTCAGAATTATTATAATTATTATGTTTGTCATTTCTTTTCTTTAATTTTTTTTTAAAATTTTTTTGCTTATTTTCATACAGTTTTCTTTTAATAGTTTTTTTGGTTTTTTTGCAAATTATGGACCATGTCTTGGTAAGTTGCTCATTGCCTTCTCCCCATGTTTTTGCAAGAAATCACACTTATTTTCTCAGGTTTCAAATGGTCAAAAACATCTTGTTGCGAATGTGAGAATCTTTATCTCAAATGCTCAAAAAAATAAAAAATAAAAATCAGGTTTAGTATTTGATTAATTTGTGAGTCAAAATTTCGGAGATGTGAGATTGCTATGAGGTTGCGCTGTGGTTAGTAACCATGGTTACGGATATTTTGCACCAAAAATCTGCAAGTAAAAGCAAAGCGGCTGCAGAGGGATGATGGATGTTGATCTGAGGGTCTGGATGTACATATAGTGTTGTACATGCTGCCAAAACTGGGGAGGTGAAATTTGGTGGCTGCAGGTCTCAGCTGGTCTCTGAGACGCTGCTGAGGAAATAAAATAAGAATTCAGACTGTTTCTGTACGCAAAACAGTAGGACGCAGACGAAGTTAATGCAGAGGTGCTTTTAAATTGCATCAGTGATCGCTTAGGTAGAAATTAAAGCTGCACCAGGCAATAGATTTAACTCTTATTTGGACTCATTTAATGCAACGTTAAGGAAAGTTTAGGGACAAAAAGTTGCTCATTGAGGTGTATTTAATTAACATTAAAATGATCATAATAATGAGATTAAAGTACGTTTTTTCACTTCAGTCACTCAGCCGGACATCGTGTTCATGTGAGCTGATTTCTGTGTTCAGATTTTAGTTTTTGCTGATACAGTCAGTGTCATATCTGCCGACGTGATTTAGATGACGGAAAAAAATATGGCTGTTTCTGCATTTCGGTCACTTTTACTTACTGAAATTTAAAAAAAAATAGATTATTTAATTAACCTCCATGAATTTTAGTTTTAACCATCAGAGTTTGTAATGCATACAAACGGGTGCACAAAATAGCATGTCGTCGACAATTTTAATCTGGAACGTGTTTCATTTTTTTTTGTTTTTCAGCGCATTTTTGTAAGTCCTTACATTAAAATAACATTAATTTTATACATTTCCCCCTAAAAAAAAGGATTTGAATTCATTTTCACCAAGTTTTGCAAACAATTGTGTGGAATTTCATCGATTTCTCTGCGCCATCGAAAATTCACCGATCAGAATATTCAGATCGAAGACTTTTTTTTATGTCTGCATATTAAAGAAACATTGAACATTTTAAACATGTTTCCCCAAAATGAATCTAAATTGATTTAGTGTCTTTGGGAAATCTACGTTTAAGTTTGATTGACAAACAGCTGGAGATCAAAACTTTGCACGACCTCTCTCGCAGCGTTGTCCCTTTTCTATCGCAGATCTGACAATAATCGTTGTATTTTAGGCTGTAATTTCTCTTCTGAGTGAATGTGGGAGGTTTGACGGTCAGAGACGCTGCTTTTAGAGCACTGCTGAATTTAGGCACATGAATGTTTTCATTTTATTTTGCTGCTTGTTGATATTTTTTCTGAATGTATTCTTCCATCAGGATGAGTTCAGGATTATTCTTCATATTTTCTGTAGAAGCTTGGCTTAAATAATGCTGCTATATATTAGTCCAGTGTCTTATTCTGAAAAACACACACTTCCTGTTAAGCTTTTTAACCTGTGCTTCGTGACGCTGTATTAATGTTTCAGGTGAGTGAAAAATGCGTTGGAGTGATGTGATTGATAATATTTAGTTTTGAACATTTTGAATAAGGTTTCATCTCTTGCATATATTTAATTTTTTTTTCATTTTTGATTCAGTTTCCATAATTTGTCTTGTTGTCATTTTTACGATCATCTCAATCCAGTTTGAATGCTTTACGATGAAATCAGCTGATTGAGGACTCGTGTTGTTGTTGTTTTCGGCCTGTAAACTGAACAAGCGGCACCGGATGTGAATGGTTTTGTTTTTGTATAAATAAAGTTCTCGTGAAACCTGTGTGCTCGATGAACGACATAAAAACCACAAAGACATAACTGCAGGTGTTTGGTGTAATTATTATTTTTATTATTATTATTATGGATTATTTATGCTTTTATTTAAAGTGTGTCATCGTGGTGAGGATTGCAACCAGCTGAAACTTCTCCCGGTTTAAATTCCTTCAGTGTTCAGGGCGTTTTTACTGGGAGCTGAATTATTATTTAATTTAATTTGATGTGATTTTTTGAAATTTTTATTATTATTAGTTTATTTTTAATGTAAAGTATAGTTAAAAAAAAATTTTAAAGTTTTTTTTTCTCTTTATTGTTAACATTAGGTGTCGAAACTGATTATTAGTAGTTAATGAGACTGACAACATGTGGAACTGATATGCATTTACAATAAAATTGAGAATCTTTCTGTGAATATTTATATATATATTATATATATAATATTATGATATTAAAGTTGAAACTAACGCAAAGTAGTCTGTAGAAGTCTAAAGAAGTCACTTTTCACTTCTTCAAATGTGTCTATTTCAGTGCTGTGGCTGTCAAACACTCAGCTGTTCGACAGTCAAAGTCCTTCACTGCATTTGGTTCTCCGCGGCTCTATTCTTATTATCATTGGCTGTTCGTGTTGTCTGTCAAAACATCGCTGGAATGAGCTCTATTTTCTAAGTTCTAAGTTACTTCGTGATTGCTATCATTGTTGTTTTATCGCCCAGCACGTGCAGCTGTTATTGCGTTTGCGGGTGTTACCAGGCCTATCCTGTGAAATTACACTTTGTCTCTCACCATTAGGCGTATTTAATTTTAGGACAATAGGACTCACTGGATGCGGTCAGACCCTGCAGGAATGTTATAATTTATATCATTTATATAACTGTAATTATTTTTATCCCGTCCATCAGTTCGGACCCTTTGATTATTGCTTATCTTTTCACAGATGTCTTGTTTTATCACTAACATCTCAAACTGGAGTCTCCCAGCAGCGTCGGAGGCGCGGATCGTCTCTCCTCTCTGTCACTATCTCCCACTGATCTCATTCATCTGCGGCTTAAATTAAATCACTAACTCGATGTCGGCTCGAGCAAAACACGATCACTCATCTGAGTCAGCAGGGTCCCGCACATCCGCTCCTCTGCCGGCGCCGGCGTCTCTAAATGAAATGCCAATCACTCGGCCTCGCTCTCTCCTGAGGGAATTTACAGTCGGACTCGTCTCCTGTGTGGCCGCAGATCTCAGCAGCAGTTTGTCAAGTGTGAATTTATTGGCCCTAAAACAAACACCGGGGCCTCATTTCCTCGAAGGGTCCAATCAAACCGAGCAGCTGCCACATAAACCCCGATAAAAGACGCTCTGAGGCCCAAACTAGAGACCAAAAGTCAAGTTATCTGCAATCTGTGTCTGTTAATCCAGAGTTTAACAACTATATGACTTCATTAACCCTTAACACCCCAATAGACGTGGGTTTTCTTGTGCTGCATTCGGACGCCTTTCACGAGCATCTAAACCTACAAAACCACAGGGAAAAATCATTGAGTAATTTAGTAAAGAATGGTCAAAATAATTAAGAAGAAAGAAAAGAAAACTATATTTATGGTTCTTTGAATTGCGCAGTTATAGTTTGCTACATCTTTTGGTCATTTCTACCTGGAATCCCCGATCCAGGTCTACTCTCCTTCTCGCCCACTACGCTCTGCATGCGAAAGACGCCCGGTGCTTCCAGCCCAGCACGACTCTAAATCTCTAGCCAGACTCTTCTCTTCTGTTGTTCCCAAATGGTGGAACAAACTTCCAAACTCTGTGCGATCTGCTGAGTCCCTTTCTACTTTTAAGAGACAATTGAAAACTCAATTGTTCCGAGAACACCTCGGCACTTAACCTGACTCTTCTCCGCTTTGACCTTTGGGGTAGAGTAAGTCAGAAGGTCCAAAACCCAGCACCTAATGATTATCTAGCACTGACAAAGTTGTGTGATGTTGTATGTTGATTGTCATCGTAAGTAGTGATACTGAGATTGTTGAATCTCAGATACTGAGATCGCTACTGGTTATTACTTTGGTTTCAAAAAAAAAAAAAAAAGAAGGGGGGGGCTGTGCAGCACTTCTTCTGCCACTAGACGGCAATACCTGTGACCAATCACACCTGAAGCACTTTTTGCACTTACCTAAGGGTTTTTTTCCTTAAGTCTAAATTCTTGCTTGTGTTGTACGTCGCTTTGGATAAAAGCGTCTGCTAAATGAAACTGTAGAATTGTAGAATTTCTTAAATTGTTCATCATGTTCTTCCCAAGTTTTTGAAAGAAATCCTGTCACTTTGCCACATCACTTTTCTCGGGCTGCGTTCAGACACTGCACAAGAAATATGTATCTATATAAAAGAAAAATGTAACTAATTTCAGGTAATTTTCTTGTTCTTTTTTACAAATGTCTCAATATTTTTTTGGGTCATTTCTACCTTCATTACTCATTGTCTTTTTTCTATGTTTTTGAAAGAAATCAAATTTGATGAAGTTTCAAAGGGTTAATAATGTAAACACATACTGTTTCTGATGTCTGTTCAGCATGTTAAATGTATTTTTTTATATATTTTTTATTGTATGTATTTTTTCTGTAACACAGTTTTAAGTATGAATCAATATAGTTTTCTGGACCTTTTGTTTGGATTATTTTCTAAAAGTTCCCCCCTCTGTTTTAAAACAATTTTAAGGTTAAAATTTCTTGGTCACACTTGTACAGGCGTCTGAATGCAGCATAAGAAAACTGATGTGGATCTAGGGTCCAAAGGGTTAACGTGGTGTCCGTGTGCACAGAGCGAGCAGCATGGCGTCCTCGCCGTGCTGAGTGTGATCATGAATCTGGATCTTTCTGATCGGCTCTCTGCAGGTTCGTCAGCTGCTGCAGCTAATTTCAGCACTGCTGCTTTTTATAACCCTGACACGCTGACGGACGACACCGCCGCCGCCGTCTGCACCTCCCGCCATAAATATCGGTCATGGCCTGAGGGCACCTGTGCTTCACTGTTACCGAGTTGTCACGGCAACCGCGCTCATCAAAAGCCTTTAGAGAAGTGGAGCAAAATGACATTAATTAATTTCCTCCCTCGTTCAGGCAGATCTGTGATTCTGAGCCACGGGGTAACTGTGCAGCTCTGCGGCGATTCTCCGCCTGCACGGCGACGCCAACGCCAGAAACCATCATTTTGATTTACTTCAGAGAGAAAGAGATAGAGGGGCCACTCTGGAGTGATTGCATTCAGCTCCATCTGTTTGTTATGCATTAGCCGAGCACAATTGAGCTCTTCAAGCAATCTGTTGAGGAGAAACGGCCTCGGGTGATTCCAGAGAAGAAGAAGCGCCGTCTGCTGATCCTCGGATCCATTAAGACATTTTCATCCTCAGAGTGTGAGCACTTCTTCTTCTTCTGTGCCGGAAACACTTGAATAACCTGCAGATTTTTTTCGAGGAGTCTCTGTTTCTCTGGGATTGACTTGTCAAATCTCTTCTTTCAGCAGTGTAACATCGACTCTCTCACAGGTTTACATTTGCATTTTGGGGCACAGAGCAGGAGTGAGTTTGCTGCACTGGATTCACCGCTCTGTTTCCTTTTATTTGTCACCTGAAAAGTCGTCTTTAAATCTATCTGCGTAAAGCCGAGACTGTGGTGGCTTGCAGAGGTTTCTTATTTGTCCACTGTGACAGCTACAAGACCACAGAAGAAGAGCTGTCATGTGACAAAAGAAGAAGTCAAAGTGCAGAAAACAACAGAATGAGAGAGTTTCTGCAGCATCAGGAAAAAACCGTCTGCCACAAATTACATTTATATTCAAATTTATAAAAGCAATGCGATGCAGAAACATAATGCCGCCTGAATTACATTTCCTTTATAGTTTAAGACCATGAGATGTGTTTAAAAGTCCTGGAAAGGGGGGCCTGGCGGCTCAGCGGGTAGAGCGGACGCCCCATGTATTGAGATTGTGTCCTCGCCGCAGCGGCTGTGGGTTCAATTCCAAACCTCTGCCCTGTGCTGCGTGTCACCCCCTCTCTCTTCCCCGCCACACTTAAACTGTCCTGTCGAATAAAGGCACTAAAAAGCCCCCAAAAAAATAATCTTTAAAAATAAATAAATAAAAGTCCTGGAAAAGGCTAAGAAATTAAGTTTAATTAATTAAGTAAAGTAAAATAAAATAAAATCTTTTTTTTTGTTTACTTTCACATTTGGTTTTAGGTTGGTTGTTTGGTTTGTTGGTTACTTTTTTTCTTTGTTTGTTTACTTTGCAATTCTTTTGTTTGTTTGTTGGTTGGCTGGTTAGTTATTTTTCTTTTTTTGCTAATTATCGGGTAATTTTCTGGCACTTTTTAATATTTTCTGGCTAAACTCTGGGACATTTCTTCTGAAGTTGCTAATTGCCTTCTTCACGTTTTTCAAAGATTTGCAAAGGTTTTAAAGGGTTAAAGAGTCCTCCACAGATTTCATTTGAAACCTGAAGCGACACTGCTTTACTTGTCAGGATCATTTCTGACAAATTACAATCAAATCAAATCTTGTGCTGCATTCAGACGCCTTTCACAAGTAATTTTTTTGAACTCTGCGAAAATTGTTGGGATTTCTTTCGAAAACATGAGCAAAAGGCAATGAGCAGCTCGTCAGGAAATGCCCCGTAAACTGCAAGAAAAAAACATTCTCACTCCAGTTGTCACGTGTGAAATGTGAGTATTTGGGTGCTGAAACACTTGTGTGTTTGGAGATTGTTTCCATCTTTAAACACTTTTGAAAAACAAGAACAGATTTGGACTTGATTTTGATGCTGCATTCACATGATCAATTAAAATATGTTAAAACAACCTTTTGTTAGTTGTCATGAAAACTATTCCTACTGCGGCATTTTTTGGCTTCCCTACAAAGCATCACAATGGGTCGTGTGTTTTTCAAAAACGTGTAAATTAATTTGATGTTGGACCGACGCACTGAACTGCTTTCCTGCTCAGGCGCGCCGGCTCCAGACCTGCAGAAACCTCGTCAATGCAGATTGTGTGTGAATGGAGCTCTCAGTGTGTGGGATCTAATCGCTTCGCCTGTCAGTCGGTTTTCGGGGAACATAATGACTCATCAAGCTGTGAAAAAGAGAGTGTTTTCTTTCCATAATGACAAATCCAGCATTTGAAAGAACTGACACCTTCTGTTAGGGAAATAAGCGCTGACGCGGCGGCAGAGGAAGTGGAATACTAATGACGCCGTGAGCCAGCGTTACCGACATCAGAGCCGGCTTCTGCAGAGGAGCAATCAATATTGGTCAATCGGTCAATATTTGACCTTTATGACCTTCGACGCCACCTATCAGCCAACAACATCAGAACTAAAACAAAACAAACGACGAGAAAAGTGGAAATGTTATGACGAAAAATCCACTGGGAATTTATTTTTGTACTTTTAGTATCCATAAGGTGCCAGAGTGCATAAAACATAAAAAACAGCATCAAAATAGAGCTTGTTTGTCAAAAAAATGTCACTGGAGGACCTCCCACGCCCCCCAACAGAGGTCCTAGCTCACACCCTAATGTCCTAAAACCATAGAAATGTCCTAAGATCCTCAAAATGTCCTAAAATATTAGAAACATCATGAAATACTAGAAAGGTAAAAAAAAATCTAGAAATGTCCTAAAATTCTGGAAACATTTACAGTCTTAGAAAAATCCTAAAATCCTAAAATGCTGTAAGATTCTACGAATGTCATAAAATCTTAGAAATGTCCTAAAATCAGTGAAATGTCCTAAAATCCTAGAAGCGTCCAAAAATTCTGAGAATGCCCTATAATCCCAGAAACATCCTAAAGTCATAGAATTATCCTAAAATCTGAGAAATCTCCTAAAATCCTAGAAATGTCCTAAAATTCTGAGACTGTCCTAAAATCCCAGAAACACGCTAAAGTCCTGGAAATGTCCTAGAACTGTATGGGTGGAGAGAAATGTCCTAAAATATTGGTAGAGATGTCCTTCTTACTGTTCTTACTGTATGGCGCTGCTACACCCCAATTTCTCAGTTTTGAGATCAATAAAGTATATCTATCTATCTATCTATCTATCTAAAATCTGAGAAATGTGACTAAATCCTATAATGTCCTGAAATCGTAGAAACATGTACACGATCGGCCCCTGGGCTCCTGTCGTTTATTTTCAAAAGTGGCCCCCAGGTTAAGACAGCTGGGTGTCCCTGCCGTAGATCATCTTTATAGTCTAAGGTGTGGATTGGGGTAGAGATGCCTCACAAAGCCTCACACTGTATATCAGCTTATTACCTTTAAAACCATATCAGCCCACACACGGGCCTTTAATGCTGCAGAGCGGTAAAACCGTCACCTGCCGCCCTTTCAGAAACAATCCAGTGAAATAATGACTCTCACACAGCAGTTATTTTTCAGCAAAGAGGCATAAACAGGCTTTCTGAAAGACGCCCGGCGGGCTGATAAGCTTCCTGCTGGCCCTCAGGCGAGGCCTCCCTGCAGCCGGCACTCATTACCGGCGCGCTCAGGTTAAGCCGCAGATCCACCTCTGCCTCTCCTCCCAATTACCTCTCCGTCCAACACCGGCGGGCCGCCGCCTGACACGCAGTCTGGCTGCAGCGAGCCTGTAATCACGCCGGAGCAGAGAAGAAGTTTGCTTTCTGCAGAGGTTGTGCAAAGAGTGGCTGAGGCGTTTGATTTGAGGGCGCCTGGAGGAGGACTCATTAACAGCCGCTGCAGCTCGCAGCCAGCAGCCAGCAGCCTGCTGACAGCCAGGTGACAGATTTCATGAGCGCAGTGAATCCAGCTGATGTGAAAGGCAGGAGACAATACGTACGTCTCCATGGAGCAATCACCTGGACCAGATTCTTTCAAATTATGTAGCATTTTAAATATTTCTCTTCATTCATCTGTTCATTTATGTGTTTTCTTGAGCTGAAGCTTCTCTGTGATGAAGCAGCTGCAGCAAATGTGTCTCCGGCTGCAGAATAACCACATTTTACTGTCATTGCACTCACATCTCACCATGTTTTAGGACGTTAATCAGATTTTAATACACTTCTAGGATTATTTCTTGGATTTCAGCACATATTCATGATTTTAGGACTTCTGGGGATTTTAGCACATTTCCAGGATTTTAGGACTTTTTTGGATTTCAGGACATTTGTAGGATTTTAGCACATTTCTAAGATTTTTGAATATTTCTCAGATTTTATGGTGTTTTCTTGGATTTAAAGATATTTCTTTGATTTTAGCACATTTCTGGGATTTTAGGATGTTTCTAGGATTTTAGGACACTTCTCCAATATTTAGAACATTTCTAGGAATTTAGGAAATTTCTTGGACTTTAGGAAGTTTATTGGATTTTAGGAGATCATTGACTTTAGGACACTTCTTGGATTTTATCACATTTCTAAGTTGTTAGGATACTTCTAGGATTTTAGTACACTTCTCTGATTTCAGCACATTTCTGGATTTTAGGTTGTCCTTGAATTTTAAGATGTTTCTCAGATGGATTTTTGGACATATCTCATATTTTAAGAAATTTCTAGGATTTTGGAATATTTCTCAGATTTTAGGACGCTTCATTTTGTCACTACTATACTCCAGTCTACTACAGTGCAGTCTATTTTATAGATATGTTTCCCATATTTTAACTTTTGCATCATTTTATGTTTTACATCTTAAATTCTCATTTTGATTGCATGTTTTTCTTTTTATACATTTTTTTAGCAGCGTTGTTTATGAGAACAATGAATGTCAGTGTGGCAGCTCCACAAATGAAAAATTAAGAACTTGTCCAGTGTTACCTGCTGTGTATTTATGTTCTCTCTTGTGAGTTGCAGCCCTAAACTAGGTTAAACGTGTCCTGTGGTTGTCTCTGTGGCTTTCACACAGCATCTGAAGACGGTCAACAAACATAATCCTTCAACTGTCTGGATATATATTTAATATGTTTGCATACATTTCTCAGCTGAGTCAGTGGTGCTGCTCTCTGAGCGTCACCGGCGATGCAGCAGCAGGCAGTCAGCAGGTGTGTCACTCAAACACAGTCACCGGGGAGCTCCACCTGTGTGCTCACAGACAGGCAGGGAGCAGCATGCCGATTAAACAAACACACCTCCCTCCACCGCCTGCTGCACCACAGCAGGGAGGGAGATATGAATTATTCACTCATACACAGTGTGTGTGTGTGTGTGTGTGTGTGTGTGTGTGTGTGTGTGTGTGCAGGTAGAGACTGTGTGTACCATGCTTCACTAGATAAAGTAACAAGGTTGTGTCGAGGTTGAGTATATATTATGCATGAAGAGTAACAAACATACATGGGGAGAACTTATTTCAGTGTGATCATCTCTTCTTTCAGGGATATTTCACATCTGCATCATGCAAAAACACAAGATAAAACCTGCTGGTCAAACCTATGTTTTGTTATAAATATTATTATAACCCTATTTTCACACATTTCGTCTGCTTTCTTGCTGTTACACTTGTTCAGAATTTTCTAAATATGCTTTATTTATAGGCATCATCATACATGTGCCTAATACACTGTTTTACATCGTTTTGTTTATCTATGTGTGTATGTGTATCTGTCTATCTGATATACATATATGTTTTGTATACTTTCGGCTATTTCTGTGGATCTCATCATGGATGACATTATTACTAGTACTACTACTACTACTACTACTACTACTAATGATAATAATAATAATAAGAATAAGTACAATCGTAATTATTATTATAATTAATGATTAATGAAAATCTTTGATGATTTGAGAACCTTCAAATACTGATCGATTACCTCAGAAATGCCGTACACTTTTTGATTGCCTCGTTTTTGAAAATGCTTATTAGTTGATGTGCTTTTAATTTGAAGGCCTTGACATCAAAGCAGCCACCGGTAGCTTTTATTCTGAAGGCCATAACGGAAGCGCTCGACGCTCGAAAACGCAGCTAACGGTGCTAACAGCTGCTCGCGTGAGGTGATTTAAGTGCTGCAAACTAAGCCACAGTGGCATTTTGGAAGTTTATGACACGCGTGTATCATTTTAACTAACACAGAAGTCGAGTTTTGATAAATGACGAGTCTAAATTCACGTTTCTAACATGATTTCGCTAGCGGCTAACGTTAGCTTACTTAGCTAGCTAGCATTAGCCGTCGGTTGCCTGACAACAGAGAGGAAGCCAAACAAACCGGCTAACAGCTAGCAGGCTAACACAGGCTAACGGGCTAAACGGAGTCCAAAAACTGATCTGGTGTTTTATTATTTAAACATTTAGTTGTGTGACGGGCAGCCGGTGATGGCGGATGACGGTCGGCGGGGGGACGAAGAGGACCGCGGTCCCGGAGCTGCTCATCAGGTGTTCGTGGTGATGGAGTGTCTGCTGGAGAAGCTGAAGGTGTTGAACTACGAGGAGGAAGTTTTGTCCAAACACAACATGAAAAACCTGTCCAGGTGAGACACAACATGCACGGCAGCACATGGACATCACTGCTTAGTTAATGTTAGTTTGACTGATACCGTTTTCTCGGGTGTGTCGAATTAATGCTTGTTTTGTGTGCTCCAAATTCCTCAAAATATTACTGTTAATTTTCACAATTATTAGTGTATTATTCTGACTGGAGCTCCGGTTAGACTGAAGACTTGTCTGTCGGGCTGTAACTTTTACGCACAGCATGGAGCAGGCCATAAGTCAAACAAGTATCCATGGTAACGAAAACAGCGCACACCCAAAAAAGTGACAGAGGGTGGCAGCGCGTCTCGTGTGTCTCATTAAAGGACAGTTGTGTGTTTTTGAAGTGAGACTGTGTGAGACACTGATGGACAATCCATACAGCTGCTGGTCGGCGCGCTCCCGGTTTGCAGAAACAGACGGGGCGCGCGGCCCACAGGGGCTGATATCAAAACGTGTTTTAGCCACCAAAAAAAAAAAGCACAACAAAAAATCAATATCAATATCTAAGTGGACGCTGTATTTTCACCGCTTTACCGCGCCGTCACACAGCGTTTTCCTTTGGCACTACATTTTTCACACTTACTGGGTCAGTAAGTACGGTTAGCGGCTGTCACGTGACAGGTGTCACCACAAACGCACACACACACACACACGCACGCGTCAATCACAACAAGTAACAAGGTTTAAGTGGAATATTAAGTAATGACAGTAATTATGACACTGCAGTGTATCAGAGACATTTACCCGGTGACAGTGTGTGTGTGGTGATGCTGCAGCTGTCTGACCTGCAGCTGGATTCAAACACACAGTAAATCTGACTGTTTCTCCTCTGCATTAAGTCTGTTTCATTCTACCTCATGTAAAGCAGCACTGAACAAACTCACTTTTAATTTGACGAAGACCTGCATTTAGTTTGTAACAACAGAAATACGCAGTAACAACAACAACAATGATAACAGCAGTTTCTCAGAGACCACAAATAATTGTCCAAATGTTCCCGCTTCAGAGAGACGTGTAGATGCAGATTAGAAGTTTCTTCTCCAGCAGCTGCTGGAGCTTCTGCTAAAGTTTACACATATGGACACTTATAGAGGACATTAGCCGATTACCGCATAGACAAAGACATGAACCTGCAGCTCTCTGTTTTCCACCCATCAGACATTACTTTGTCTCCAGTCCTTATCTGGCGTTCAACCCGGGCGAGCAGTTCTACATGTTCACCATCATCGCGGCGTGGCTCATCAACGAGGCAGGGAGGCCGTTCACAGAGCCTCAGGAGTACGACGAACCAAACGCCACCGTGTCCAATATTCTGGCAGAGCTCAGGGCTTTCGTAAGTGACGCTTAACCCTCAGATCTGCGTGTTGTGACTCAGAGCTGCTGCTGTTCAGAGTCAAGGCTGCTTAATGTTAAGTACAGTCAAATAATGTTTTTAAGGTGCTGAATCCAGATTCAGTGGCTATACAAGTGTTTTTTCAATCAATCAGACATTATTTGTCGAGCACTTTTCATGCTAATAAAACTGTTTGTATGAAAAGGATGCACAGTGCGTGTGATACGGACCACAAACTCAGTCGGCTTTTTATTGTTGGCTGCTGTTACACAGGAGGAGCTGAGCGGTTTGAAAGTGTCTGAGACTCATGTGACGTATTTTTTTTGTCTGTCAGGGTGTTAAGGTGGATTTCCCACCTTCGAAACTGAAATCCGGTTCAGGCGAATACGTCTGCTTCGTGTTGGACCGACTGGCTGAAGAGGCTCTGAGGAGGAAGGGGTTCTCCTTCAGAAGGTACGTAAACATTTCTCCTCCACTCACCTCTAAAACTAGTTAATTCTTTTCTGTTTTAGTCATTTGTTTTTGTGCGTCCTTGCTGGTGATAAGGCCATGGTCAAGGTCATGGTGACCTAGTCTGTCTCATTATTGTGATCATGATGTCTCGAGCACGGTGAGGCATTTTCTTCAAATTTGGCACAAACATTCAAATTGACTCAAGGATGACCTGACTGTGTTTTGGTGGTCAAAGGTCAAGGTCACACTGACATTGCTTTTATCTCATTTTTGCCCCCCAGACCAAACTACCCAACAGAAACCACAGAAGAAGAGTCTGTGATAGAGGACGACGCAGAGCTCACACTCAGCAAAGTAGAAGAGGAGATGATCGTAGGTGTCGCAGCATTATTTAACTGTAGTACTTCTCATACTAAATGTTTTTTTTGTTATTTCCAAATGTTTGTATGTTTAATGCTGCGTTCACATTGATTCTGGCAGATGGTAGATGGCAAACCGGATGTCTTTTGTTTTGCTTTTTTTAAAAATTATTTTCTAAAGGTACTAATTTCTCACAATTTGCAGAACGGTTCTTGCCAAGTTGCTCACTTCCTTTTTCACTCTTTTTTCAAAAGAAAAAAAAACAGTATTTATTATGATTTCGAAGGTGCAAATACTCATGAAGGTGCCATCGTTTCAGTTAACAAACTAAACCACGTCTTAATCAGATCTACAAAAAATGCTTAAAGTGAACCAAAAGCTTTACTTAAATCTGGTGCAGTCATTTGAAAAGGTTGTAAATCTGGTCAAATGTTCGCTGAATAAAGCTGATTAATATCTGTTGTGTGTATAACCTGAGGAGGAGCCCGATGATGAGGAGGAGAACGTGATGGACCTGGAGGCTCTGAAGCTACGAACCACTTACACTGTGAGCTCACCTGCAGATATGAGACATTCAGAGACTCTCAGATGAGTTCAGGTCTGTACATTTAAATTCTGCAGCACTTCATGACGAAACGGGTCGTGTTGTTTGCTTTCCGTCAGGAAGCAGAAGCGTCCTCCAAACCAGACGAGATCCTGGAGTCGACGGTTGATGCAGCAGAGTGGAACCTGGAGGTGGAGAGAGTCCTGCCGCAACTCAAAGTCACCATCAGGACAGACAACAAGGTACACACTCACCTGAACTCCACCTTTAACTGAAGGAGGGATCTGCTCTCTGCGCCGGCTTCACTCTAGATCTGATGCAGGAGCAGTTTCAACATTCAAGAGTCCTTTATGCTTCACATAAAAACAAACTTGTGTTTGACACATCTACCACCTAGTAATTCAGTGCAAGACCAAACCAACTGTAAAATAAACGGATAAATAGGAACTAACTAACACTAATAAAGATGCTAAAATTAAGTTCAGTCATAAATACAGAAATAGAGAAAACCAAACTGCTAAATGTGGGCTTTTTATCCCCAGTGACTCGTGCTGGGCCTGCACATTGTTGAAATGCTATAATGCTGTGACATCAGCTCAAAATCACACTAACTATGTACAGTGATGAGCCTGCAGTACTTTCCCGACACAGTGCCGCTCCTCATCCTGGAATGTAGAAAAGTTTGATGAGCCCTTCCCCGTCTGTCTGAACATATACAGCAGGTTCTCAGTCTGAAGTCTTCAAATACTGCTACTTTTGCAGTGATTTTGGTGTTGCAAATGACAGCTAACTCACTGCCTCTGACTACTCTTTGTGGAATGCAGTAAAGCCTGAAAAACCTTCCTTTTCCTTGAGGTGAACGTCACTTTATCAAGATATTTGTCTTCCCTCAGACCACAGACATTATTTATATTCAGAGAGAGTGAAACTATTTCACAGTCACTATCACTGAGAAGTAAAATGGCGCAGCAAGAAAATCAGCTGGACCGAGAAACCTTCTCTTGTTCGATCTGTCTGGATCTGCTGAAGGATCCGGTGACGACTCCCTGTGGACACAGCTACTGCATGAACTGTATTCAACACTTTTGGGACGGAGAGGACGAGAGGAGGATCTACAGCTGCCCTCAGTGTCGGCAGAGCTTCACCCCGAGGCCCGTCCTGCTGAAAAACACCATGTTAGCAGCTCTGGTGGAGCAGCTGAAGAGGACTGAAGCTGCTCCTGCTGATCTCTGCTACGCCGGAGCTGAAGATGTGGCCTGTGATTTCTGCAGCGGGAGGAAACTGAAAGCAGCGAAGTCCTGTCTGCAGTGTCTGGCCTCTTACTGCGAGCGGCACCTCCAGCCTCATTATCGATCAGACACATTCAAGAAACACCAGCTGGTGGAGCCCTCCGAGAAGCTGCGGGACAACATCTGCTCTCGTCACGACGAGGCGATGAAGATGTTCTGCCGCACCGATCAGCAGTGTATCTGTTATCTCTGCTCCGTGGAGGAACATAAAGGCCACGACACAGTGTCAGCTGCAGCAGAGAGAGACGAGAAACAGAGAGAGCTCGAGGGGAGTCGACTAAACGTCCAGCAGAGAATCCAGGACAGACAGAAAGACGTGAAGCTGCTGCAGCAGGAGGTGGAGGACATCAACGCCTCCGCTGATAAAGCAGTGGAGGACAGCGAGAGGATCTTCACCCAGCTGATCCGTCTCCTGGAGAAAAGCCGCTCCGACGTGAAGCGGCAGCTCAGATCGCAACAGCAAAGCGAAGTGAGTCGAGTCAGAGAGCTGGAGGAGGAGCTGCAGCAGGAGATCAGCGAGCTGCAGAGCAGAGACGCTGAGCTGGAGCAGCTCTCACACACAGACCATCACACCCAGTTTCTGCTCAGCTACGCCTCACTGCCAGCACTCAGCGAGTCCACGCACTCATCCAGCATCAAGAACCGTTCTCGGCACAGCTTTGAGGATGTGACAGGGGCTGTGTCAGTAGTCAGAGACATACTACAGGACGTTCTGAGGGAGATGTGGACAAGCGTCTCACAGGCAGGGACTGAAGGGAGTCGAGTCAAAGAGTTTCAAGAGGAGCTGCAACAGGAGATCACTGAGCTGACGAGGGAAAATGCTAAACTGAAGGAGCTCTCACACACAGGCGATCTTAACTGCACAGCCCCCGCTCACACTCAACACAAAGTGAATCCGCACACTCATCCAGCATCAACATCCATCCTTGGCACGTGACAGAGCCCAAGACCAGAGCTGAGTTCTTAAAATATTCTCGTCAAATCACACTGGATGCGAACACAGCACACACAGTGCTATTATTATCTGAGGGCAACAGAAAAGTGACAGTAATGAATAAAAGACAGTCGTATTCTGATCACCCCGACAGCTTCACCGGCCTGTATCAGATCCTGAGTGGAGAGAGTCTGACTGGACGCTGTTACTGGGAGCTGGAGTGGAGAGGAGGAGCTGATCTGGCAGTCGCATACAAGAATATCAGCAGAGCCGGGGACTCGGATGAATGTAGACTTGGATGGAATGACAAATCTTGGGCATTAAATTGTTTACTTAACAGTTATATATTTTTGCACAACAAAGTCCAAACTCCCGTCTCAGGTCCTCGGTCCTCCAGAGTCGGAGTGTACCTGGATCACGGTGCAGGGATTCTGTCTCTGAAACCATGACTCTCCTCCACAGAGTCCAGACCACGTTCACTCAGCTGCTCTATGTTGGAATCAGGCTTCCTTATTCTTATAATAACACTGCTAAGTTTTGTACACTGAAATAGTCAAAATTCAGCGTTTTAACTCTTTGTCTCCGTGTTTGTTGCGGAGAGCTGATTGTTTCGGCGTTTTTTCGCTGCTCACAGATAGCTGTCAGTCAAACATTGTGGGCGGGACTTCTTCCCCTCAGTAGTTTGAGTTTGTTTCGGTGTCGTCCTGTGTCTGTTCAGCCTGGCTCTGCTCATGATGACGTTTGTTTACCTGAACTGACTTTCTCTGCATGTAAGTAACGTTGACTTCTGCGGGCTCTGAATGTTTGATGAGTTTTTGTATTGATGTGTTTTCATGTTTCTGAAGAGAGAGAGCAGCAGAACTCCTTTATCCTCCACACTTTGTTCTCTTTGTAAAGACATCTATCATCACATTTATTTGTTTGGCAGACCAAATATTGCTGATGGGAGGTTTTATAGATCTTTAATGATCCTGATCACAATCAATAAGGAGATGATTCATTCTTTTCTTGTATCTAGCTGAGATTCTTGACTTTCCTGATGGGATGTGTGAACAAACTGAGGGTTCGTATGACGAATAAACAAACATGAACAAAGTCTTTTCTTCTCGTCTTCACTCGAGTTTTTCACACACAGCTGATATGAGAGTCTAACTGAAGCAGCTTTTCTGTGTTCATGTTCAGAACAGACGAGCGTTTTGTCAGTCGGTCTCTGTCCTTTAACTGTCCTCACTGAAACAGTGTTTTTTTTTTGTCAAAAAAAAAGTGTTTTTATAATTCTCTTAATTATATATTTTTTAAATTTGATTTATTTTGAACTTTAAAATAGAGATTTATTTTACAATAAATATTTAGAATTATGTCATTTAAAAGATAATATAATTTTTTGAGCACTTTTCCAGGTCATATATTTGTTTGTATATTTGTTTTTAATTCTCTCGTAGTTTTTATAATTACTTGATCATTTTTGGGTCAGTTTTTCAGCACGTTTTCCAGGTCATTTTCTCGTTTGCTTTTTTTATGTCGAACTCTGCTCTCTGTTGTGTCGCTGCTGTTTAAATTGTTTCTTACTGGTCTCTGGTCTGTGTGTCGGTCTGCAGGACTGGAGGATCCACGTGGACCAGATGCATCAACACAAAGACGGGATCAAGTCCTCGCTCAAAGAGGCCAAGGTACGTTCATTGACCCGCTTCCATAATAAGAGTAGTGATGACTGTTGAACGGATGTCTGTCTGTGTGTGTCTGGCTCCACCTGCTGTTTCTTATTTTAACTACTGAAAATCTACATCCAATAACTTCTGCACGCTTTTTAATATTTACCCTCCGCTGTGTGACACCAAAAGAAAAACATCCTTAATATCTAGTTGTGTGCTGTGTCCTCTCATGTCTCTGCAGAGCTACCTGGACAAACTGCAGGAGGACATTGGAAAGACTCTTGAGAAGGTGAGCAGCAGAGAGAAATACATCAACAACCAGCTGGAGCACCTGATCCAGGATTACCGCAGCGCTCAGGCCAAACTCAGCGAGGTAAACGCCCAAACTGACCAAAAAAAGATCTAAAAAAAAAGTGAAAACTTCCAGCTCGTGGTTTTCACGTTTTATTTTTCACACTGTGGCTGTCTCCTCTGTCACATGTGAATAATTATATGTTTGAGGGAGAAACAGAAACCTCGTAACAAAGCCGTGTTCTCCACCAGGCGAAGGAGCGCTACCAGCAGGCCAGTGGAGGCGTGACTGAGAGGACCAGAGTCCTGGCGGAGGTCAGTGAACACATCACACATCATTGCATCGATGTGGAGGAAGATCTCTGAAAGACTGAAGCTACAGTTTGCACAATGCACACTTTAAATACTTTAAAGTTATTAAAATCAGTCCAATGTAGATGCCTGACAGTTTAATAGCTCTGCGGGGCAATATGTGAAAAAATGTCTGCAATGAACAGTTACCTCTGGGTTTTTAATTTCATTTTTACAAAAATAGCAAAGTAAAAAAACCAAAATATTTTACATGGCTCTTATCACAGTTTCACTTAGTGCTGCATTTTTGTAAAATAATATTAAAAAACCTAAACTCAGATCTTAAGAAATTGCTTTATCATTTTGAAATTATAATGAATATAACTGATACGGAGTATTAATGGTCCTTTCAGAAAGTGTACAGTCTTTAAAATTTGCCTCAAAGTTACTGAAATTTATTGGTAAATGTCTCTATGAATATATGTGGAATATATGTGTTATATGGAGTCATTAACATAAAGAAATGTTCTGGCCTTTAAATCTGCATTCAGAGTGAAAAAATATTTGTCTTTAAGTAATACTGAAAGATAATGAGAGAAATAAATAAGCAGAAAAGTCCTGAGTACAGAAATACAAAAATAAATACAGTTATTAAAACGTGAACAGAAGAAAATGAAATAAAGGCACACAACAGAATAAATGCTGTTTGAGAGTCAGAGTCATAAGCAGATAAATGTCTCTGATTCATTTCAAACCGTCCTGATGCTCTGAATTCTCCCCTGCAGACAGTCTGAGAGCTTTTCTGTGTGTTTCAGATCAGCGAGGAGCTGGAGAAGGTGAAGCAGGAGATGGAGGAGAAAGGCAGCAGCATGTCTGACGGAGGTGAAGCCGATGACTGAACGTCTGTCTGAAAACGAAAAGAAAAAATGAAGCCGTCTGTGTTTGGTTCTGACCGTTTGTCTGTCTGCATCTGTCTGCGTTTGTCTGTCTGCATCTGTCTGCGTTTGTCTGTCTGCATCTGTCTGCGTTTGTCTGTCTGCATCTGTCTGTGTTTGTCTGTCTGCATCTGTCTGCGTTTGTCTGTCTGTGTTCACCTGTCTGTGTTTGTCTGTCTGCATCTGTCCGTCTGTGTCTGCATCTGTCTGCGTTTGTCTGTCTGCATCTGTCTGTGTTTGTCTGTGTTCATCTGTCTGCGTTTGTCTGTCTGCATCTGCATCTGTCTGCGTTTGTCTGTCTGCATCTGTCTGTGTTTGTCTGTCTGCATCTGTCTGCGTTTGTCTGTCTGTGTTCACCTGTCTGTGTTTGTCTGTCTGCATCTGTCTGTGTTTGTCTGTCTGCATCTGTCTGTGTTTGTCTGTCTGCATCTGTCCGTCTGTGTTTGTCTGTCTGCATCTGTCTGCGTTTGTCTGTCTGCATCTGTCTGTGTTTGTCTGTCTGCATCTGTCCGTCTGTGTTTGTCTGTCTGCATCTGTCTGCGTTTGTCTGTCTGCATCTGTCTGCGTTTGTCTTTCAGCTCCGGTGGTGAAGATCAAGCAGAGTCTGACCAAACTGAAGCAGGAGATCGTTCAGATGGACGTGAGGATCGGCGTCGTGGAGCACACGCTGCTGCAGGCCAAACTCAAGGAAGTCCAACATGACGCGAGACATGCACGCCACCAACATCCCCGAGTCCGCCGCCGGGCTTTTTGCTTAGCTTCACCTCCACACAGGGCCCCTCTGTGAGCTTCAATCTATTAACACACCTCACATTTCAATATGACACTTTTACTACGCAGGTTTTCATTACAGATTTACACGTTTAAGCGATATTTTCAAAATATTGCTAAAACTCAACGTGGAGCTGACTGTGTTTCCACTGAGTGATGTTCTCCGACTGGTGATAACATCCCTGTAACCATGGCGATGGATGCTCAAAACATTAGCAGCTTTATTTCTATCGCAGCCACCAAACTAGCCGTCATTATTTCCAATCCAAGGCCACGTAGGCGTGTTATGGATGGAAAGGCAAGTCCCTTATACGAGGGAGTGGCCATGTATGAGGGATTTCTGGGAGATGTAGTCCACAATTTCACAGTTATGTGATGCAATAACAGCTCTGGTAGCTCCTGCTGCATCATGAGGGAGCCAGTTCCTGCTGACAAGCACACAGACATAGCGTCATGTGACCTCATAGCGTCATGTGCATCATGTGACCTCATAGCGTCATGTGACCTAGAGAAGACGAAAAAGTGTTTGCATTGCAGGTTTGTGAAATATGTTTTTTTTTTTTAATTCGCCTGAAATACCACCTCATGCGAGCGTTAAAAACTTTTGCGATAAATGTTAGTTTTTCTCGATATTGATGTGTTTCCATCAGGCGCATTTTATATTTGCAATTTCCTTTTACTTAAAATGTAAACGCAAAACTTGTACTTCTCGCTTGAAATCAGAAGTTTTGAGTTTCGTGACGCTGAAGTTCTTTTGAAAATGGAGAAAATAAACTTTCTTCATCCTTCAAAAACATTCTTCAGCATTAAGTCAGAAAACAAACTGGAGTTAAACAGTTAATCCATTTGGCTCTTTCTCCTGAATGTCAGTTATTTATTTATTAGCCTATTTTTTATTAAAAGTTGGATTTTTATTGTATACAAACATAAAATAAATTTTGATAATAATCTGTGTCTTCAGAAGTTATTAAACTAAAATATGTAATTTAGATATTTATTTGTTTTAAGCAAAATTGTCCACTAGATGTCGCCAGAGAGAAAAATCAAAATGTATTTTAATTTTTTCACAGATGGTTTTTGTTTCTGTCTTTTCTCAGATGTTTTTCTCTTCATCTCTTTTTGCACTATGCATAAATACCAAAAAATATGAATAGATAATCATATTAAGGCATTTATTTTTAATTGTTTAATGTTTGAGACATTTATACAGCTTTTTAAAATAATTTTACTGCAAATTAGCAATTCAGCAATATTTAACCCTTTGAAGCCAGGACTGACATCAGTTTGCTTGTGCTGCGTTTAGTCGTCTTTTACGTACATATAAACCTTTAAAACCTGAGCTTTGATTGATTGATTGACTTTTTTTTAAAAAAAAAAAAACATGGTGAAAAAAGGCAACAAGCACCATACAAGAAGAGATGTTCCTTAAATTGCAAAAAAAATAGAAAAAGGTGGCAAGAAAATGACCTGAAAATTAGTTTTAAAAGAGAAAGGGAGCGGGAGAAAGACTCAGAAATGATGACTTAATTATAATAATAAAAATAACAGAAATGTCCAGAAAACTATATTTATGAATTTAAAGTACATTTTATATTTAATTTAATATAAATTAGATATAGATTTCAGATAACATATCTTTTAACTTTCTCCTGGGTTTTTGAAATAAAGCAAGACAATTTGCTCAGGTCTAAATAAATTCATTACTTTTTGTGTTTTAAAAGACACAGTAACATTGAGACATTATGATAAGTTAATAATTAAAATGAAAATACAGCAAATGACCAGAAAACTAATATTGCAGTTATTAACTATTTATCTATCTTTTTTTTTTTTTTTAACCTTTAATGTATATTCTTGTAACCAATAACTTTTTACTTTTCCCTGTTTTTGAAAGAAATTAAGAAGAAATTTTTTTTGTAAGAATTTTTTTTCAGGTTTCAAAGGGTTAAAGGACTTAATGTGATAAGTCTAAATAAATTCATTTTTTCTACATCAGTGTTTAATTTTATGTTGCTGAATTCACAACAATGTAATGAAATGAATAATGCTTATTGTTCACGTTATTGCACCTTTAAAAAAATGGTCACATCTCCTTAATATATCACAAATTTAACCCCTACTCCTCCAGCAGACTCTGTGACCCGAATCAAACACACCTGAGCTGTCTCACACCAACACGTGCACGCCGGCTCACCTGCTGACGAGCTCCTGGTGGATCCTTCAGAGGTGACGACTGTGCTCACTGAGGGTCTTTTCCCTCCGCTGAGGTGTGTGTGTGTGTGAGGTGTGTGTGACGACGTCCTGCTGTTTGGGACAACAGTCCCTGATGATGCTGCAAAAGTTTGAGTTGAACCTGTATCAGATCCTGCAGGACTTCAAGATGTTCGAGACTCACAGAGAGACGCTCAGACAGGTGAGTACAGCAAACTCACATAGTGTGTGTGTGTGTGTGTGTGTGAGTTTGTGTGTGTGTGTGTGTGCGTGCGTGTGTGTGTGTGTGTGTGGGGGGGGGGTTCTACGTGTAGTGTAAAATGTGTGTGTTTTGGGCTGCAGCAGCTGTGCAGTTTATTATTCTGCTCCATGTTGTTTGCTTTGGTGATCACTCGTGTTGATTCTATGAAATATGAAGTATGTAGATAAATGTTGCCCTGAAATGGGGGAAAATGTCCAGAAAACTAGATTTAGACTTCTAATAATTTTATATTTACAATTTTCTTTTTTTTTTTTTTTTACATGTTGTTGCTTATTGCCCTCTCGATATATCTGAGAGAAATCAAACCAATTTACTGAGGTTTGTAAGGGTTAAATGGCTTGTTAAAGGTGTCTGAACGCAGCACAAGAAAACTGGGTTAAAGGAGCTCGTCCAAACAATGCTGCAGGATGATGTGTTTGGATAAATCATTGTGTGGTAAAAAGTTTGGGGTTTTTCTTGATATGAAATGCATTATTCTTCTAGTGAGTCCAATATGGTTTTGCTAGAAACAAATGTTATTTCTAAAATATTATTGGCAATGTGTACATGAGGAAAAGTATTTGTAATTTGTAGGTTTCCAGGTAAAAAACATCGTGAATACAATAGATATGACAGATAGTTCTCTGAATTTAAGGCGGCCGGTGTTACTACTGTTACTGTTGTAAATACTTGCAGCTGTCATTATTGTAGTTAGCATTGTTGTCACAGTTTTCATTGTTGTTGTTGTTATTGTTGCTGTTGTCTTTGTTGTCTCTTGTGTCTTCTCCTCCCCTCTGTGCCCCCCAACCTCTTTCTTTTCTCTCTTCCTATCCACTCTAACGTTGTGCTGTCCGGTAGCCTTGCCAATAAATCTCAGTGCAGACTGCAACAGGAGGAAGTATGTCACACTCCTCTTTGCAGAGCAAATCTGTTATGGCACCTCAAGGCATCCGGACCTCTCATACTGCATGCCTAAGCTGCCGAACAGGACAGGTTAAAAAAAAAAAAAAATAAAAAAATAAGGCGGCCGGTGACGGTCAAAGGTTGGAACCTATCAGGAGTCTCGAGTGTTGCTGATAAGCTCTGTGGTCTCACCCACATTAAACACACTCCTTATGAGTGTATATTAAAAAAACAATATTATCATTTTGAACATTAAATATCTTATCTTTGTACTGTATTCAACTGAATATAGGTAGAAAAGGATTTGCAGATCATTGCATTGTGTTTTTAGTTAGGTTTTGCACAGCGTCCTTGCTTTTAGGAATCAGGAACATCAGATTGCAACATTCAAAATATAAATATATTAAATTAATCCTTTTGTTAATGATTGTTGGCTCATGATACTCAGATTTACTTTGTCTGCCTTTATTTCAACTAAAAATCACACATTTACAAAAGTCCTCTTGTTTCTTTAGGACTCATTTCACTTCATTTTTCCACCGTAACATTTTCATTAACGTAAACATCATCAGTTTTCTTTATAACTTTAAGCAATCAATCATTTTAAAGTCTGAGTGTACACAAACGAAAAATATTAATTAAATGCAATAAAGAAAAGTATATATCAGTATATCAGTTTAACGGTCCACTCATATTAATCAACAGATGGAGCTCAGAAGCAGCTGATCTGGTTCATAGGCACATAACTGTCAAAGGAAGTGAGTACATATGGATGTGAAGTATTTTGGAACTTAAAACTTTTCATGCAGGTTTTAAGCAACATTTTAAAGGAGGAAGCAAAGTTTAGGTTCAAAGTGCAGCTCCTCCTCCTGGAGCGAGGAGCGAGCTGATCCCACCCCTTCAGTTTGCAGATAAGTGTGAGCAACGTGTGGTGACGTGAGAGAGCTGACGGGCTTTCACTTCTAACTAACTGAAACTCAGAACTCAGACGGTCGTTGATACTGAGAGGTGAAATGGCGCAGAAAGGAGTCGAGCTGGACCGAGAAACCTTCTCTTGTTCGATCTGTCTGGATCTGCTGAAGGATCCGGTGACGACTCCCTGTGGACACAGCTACTGCATGAACTGTATTCAACACTTTTGGGACGGAGAGGACGAGAGGAGGATCTACAGCTGCCCTCAGTGTCGGCAGAGCTTCACCCCGAGGCCCGTCCTGCTGAAAAACACCATGTTAGCAGCTCTGGTGGAGCAGCTGAAGAGGACTGAAGCTGCTCCTGCTGATCTCTGCTACGCCGGAGCTGAAGATGTGGCCTGTGATTTCTGCAGCGGGAGGAAACTGAAAGCAGCGAAGTCCTGTCTGCAGTGTCTGGCCTCTTACTGCGAGCGGCACCTCCAGCCTCATTATCGATCAGACACATTCAAGAAACACCAGCTGGTGGAGCCCCGAGAAGCTGCGGGACAACATCTGCTCTCGTCACGACGAGGCGATGAAGATGTTCTGCCGCACAGATCAGCAGTGTATCTGTTATCTCTGCTCCGTGGAGGAACATAAAGGCCACGACACAGTGTCAGCTGCAGCAGAGAGAGGCGAGAAACAGAGAGAGCTCGAGGGGAGTCGACTAAACGTCCAGCAGAGAATCCAGGACAGACAGAAAGACGTGAAGCTGCTGCAGCAGCAGGAGGTGGAGGACATCAACGCCTCCGCTGATAAAGCAGAGGAGGACAGCGAGAGGATCTTCACCCAGCTGATCCGTCTCCTGGAGAAAAGCCGCTCCGACGTGAAGCGGCAGCTCAGATCGCAACAGCAAAGCGAAGTGAGTCGAGTCAGAGAGCTGGAGGAGGAGCTGCAGCAGGAGATCAGCGAGCTGCAGAGCAGAGACGCTGAGCTGGAGCAGCTCTCACACACAGACCATCACACCCAGTTTCTGCTCAGCTACGCCTCACTGCCAGCACTCACACGCTCAGCCAGCGTCCACATCCGTCCTCGCCGCCGCCGCTTTGAGGACGTGACAGCGACCGTGTCAAAGATCAGAGACAAACTACAGGACTCTCTGAGGGACACGTGGACAGATGTCTCTCTGACTGGGACTGAAGTGACACAATCAGAGCCCAAAACCAGAGCGGAGTTCCTCAGATATTCACGTCAAATCACACTGGATCCAAAAACACAGCACACGAATATCTGTTATTATCTGACGAGAACAGAAAAGCAACACAAACAGGACTCCATTCTTATCCTGATCACCCAGACAGATTCACCGTTTACGAGCAGGTCCTGAGCACAGAGAGTCTGACGGGACGCTGTTACTGGGAGGTGCTGTGGAGAGGAATCGTTCGCATAGCAGTCGCATACAAGAATATCAGCAGAGCCGGGCACTCGAGTGAATCTGCGTTCGGATTCAGTGACAAATCTTGGGCGTTAAGATGTGCCCAGAAAAGTTATTATTTTTATTATAACAAAAGCGAAACTCTGGTCTCAGATCTTCGGTCCTCCAGAGTCGGAGTGTACCTGGATCACGGTGCAGGGATTCTGTCCTTCTACAAAATCTCTAAAAGCATGACTCTCCTCCACAGAGTCCAGACCACGTTCACCCAGCCGCTCCACGCCGGACTCTGGCTTTATTCTGACAGAGCCACTGTGAGTTTTGTTAATTCAAATAGTCAGAAGTCTGCTTAATTAATATTTAAGGGGGTGAGATTAAATAAGTGTGTACTTCTCAGTACTTTTAAAATATGTAAACCAAGTCATTGTGTGTTTGACAGTTTTTTTTCCCCTTCATGTTCTTCATCGTCCGTCCATCCATTTTTCTTCCTCTTATTCGGGGCGGAGTCGCAGGTTGTGTGTCAAACACGTTGGCTTCGTGTACAAATTTAAAAAAGGGATGTTTTTCATTGTCTGAAAGTACTGCTTTTTTGCCTGCTTGTTTGTACAATCATTTCTCCATTTTCATTTTTATATGTTCAAAACGAATCAAATAAAAATTACGTTTGCAATTGTTTTGGCCCGTGCATCCTTCCCGTGTAGTTTCATCCACGTTAGAGGCTGAACGAGGACAACCCGGTAAAAAATATGACTTCATTACGGATGAAACCGGGCTCTCAGTCACAGTCGCGAAGTTATCACGCCAGGTGGTTGCTCGCGCTCACCTGGTGCGTCACTGAAGGCCAGAGTGGCTTCGTAACATGAATTTTTGTACCTCTTTAGTTCAGGTAATTTTCTTGTGACTTTTTGTAGATTTCTCACTAATGTTTCGCTCATTTTTTGGTGAAGCTGTTCATCGCCTTCTTCCTCTCATGCCAGTTTGCTCAGGTGTTGAAGGGTTAATCAACTCATCCTTCAACTCCACAGATGTAGCCGTCTTTATGTTTTCAGGCACAAACATTGATCCCAAATACTATTAATGAAAAATTAAGCTAAGGAATAAATAAATGAGATTCTGGACAAAGATTAAATTGGGTTCAGCTTCAAAGTGGAGGCGTTGTTATAACGCTTAACTTTTTGAGAGACAGCAAGCTCAATTTGCGGCAGCGGCACCTAACTGTGGCACCCCCCCAGATGCCGCACCTAGGTGCCGCTAGCGGTCGCAGCAGATGCCACTGGTTGCCGAGACGTGCCAGGAGGTGCCAGGAGGTGCCGCGAGGTGCCAGTGCTTGTGCCACACTGTGTGCGTGTGTGTGTGTGTGTGTGCGTGTGCCGCTGTGTGCCTGTGTGTGTGTATGTGTGTGCCTGTGTGTGTGTGCGTGCGCTGACAGCCTGTGAATACACACACAGCGGAGAGACAGTGAGATGAGAGGAAGCTGATATCATCCTCGTGTCCCCTTTTCGGCGGATTTTTTCGAATTTTGTCACCATGTAATATATTAATTGTGTGAGTAGGCTATATTAAAAACACACGCACACGCTATGGCACCTCCCGGCACCTCCTGGCAAGCAGTGGCACAAGCACTGGCACCTCCTGACACCTCCTGGCACCTCCTGGCACCTCCCGGCACGTCTCGGCAACCAGTGGCATCTGCTGCGACTGCTAGTGGCACCTAGCTGCGGCATCTGGGGGTGCCACACGAGATGCACAGTTAGGTGCCGCTGCCGCAAATTGAGCCAGCCCCTGCTGAACTTTTTTTGACAAATTTATTGCCATTTTTGGGTCATATCTTGTTGAGTTGCTTATTGTCCTCTCCCTATGTTTTTGAAAGAAATCAGACCAATTTGTTCAGGTTTCAAAGGGTTAACCCCCAAAGTTATGTCACAAAATTGTATAATTTTAAAGGACTTTTTGCCAAGTTTTGTTTGCTTCTTTTAATATGTTTTTTTTTTTTTTAAAAAAAAAAAACTAACTTTAAGGTTATGTTCTTGTACTTTTTACTAATTTCTTGGTCATTGCCTTTTTCCTATGTTTTTTGGAAAAATAAAAGAGAAAAAACTAGGGTAAAAAAAACATTAAACTACATATTAAATATATTTTTAAAAATCTATTTTTTTTTCATCTAAAAACATAGTGGCATCATGACAAAAACCTGGCATTTAAAGGGTTAAAATTCAGAAAATTAATGAATATTTGATATTATGATTAGGACTGATGGTTTAAAAATAAATTCAATGAAAGTAGAAAATCACATTAATGTATAATATTTTTCAGAGTGTGATTTTGAACAGTGCATTTTGTGTGCAGAGCTGTTATAAAAATAATAATGTATAAAAATCAACGTTACTGATGAACAGACACATCCCAGGCTGTTATACTTTTATTTAAATAATATACTTTGCATGTAATATATTGAAAATACTTCTTTTCATCTGAAAACATGACAAAAGTCTGGCATTAAAATTCTGAAAACTAATCAATGTTTGATATGTAGGATGTTAGTTGACAAATAAACTCAATAAAAAAGAAGAAAATAATTTTATTGAAGCTTGAGTTTGAAAGGAAAGGTTTGAAAAGATTCAGACTATCTGAGCGGACTAAGTTCAGCAGAGTCTCCATAAAAATAGGGCCAGAGTCCGGCGTGCAGCGGCTGAGTGAAGGTGGTCTGGACTCTGTGGAGGAGAGTCCTGGTCTCAGAGACGCTGTAGAAGGACAGAATCCCTGCACCGTGATCCAGGTACACCCCGACTCTGGAGGACACAGGACCTGAGACCTGAGTTCGGACTTTGTTGTGGATAAAAATAATAACTGTTTTGGTCACAATACAACGCCCAGGACTTGTCATTGAATCCAAATCTACATGCGTCCAAGTCCCCGGATCTGCTGATGGACTCGTACGCGACTGCTAAACAAAGTCCTGACCCTGTCCACCCCACCTCCCAGTAACAGCGTCCAGTGAGACTGTCTCTGCTCAGGACCTGGAGACACTCGGTGAATCTGTCCGGGTGATCCGGATAAGACTGCCCCTCTTCGGTTACCGTCGCTTTTCTGTCCTCTGACAATAACAGCTGTGTGAATGCTGTGTTTGGATCCAGGCTCATCTCACGTGACAGTTTTAGGAACTGGGCTCTGGTTTTGGGCTCCGGTTGGGTCTCTTCCGTCCCTGTCAGTGAGACGTCTGTGAGTTTCTCTCTCAAATCTTCATCAGCAGGAGCAGCTTCAGTCTTCTTCACCGGAGCTGCAGACATGGTGTTTTTCTGCAGGACAGTGTCCCAGTCTGCAGACTCTGAGGACAGCTGCAGAGTCTCCTCTGGTCCTCTGCGTCCCAGAAACGACGAAAAGACAGACCATGCAGTATCTGTGTCCACAAGGAAGACTCACCGGATCCTTCAGCAGATCCAGATCCTTCAGCAGGTCCAGATCCTTCAGCAGGTCCAGACAGACCGAACAAGAGGTTTGTCGGTCCAGCTGAACTCCGACAGGAGCTGGTTTGAGCTGCGATCTGAACTCTGTGTGTGTGTGTGTTTGTGTGTGTGTGTGTGTGTGTTCAGACACGTGATTTGTTCCAAAACTCAGGCTTTAAATCTAAAAGTTTAATTTTAAACATGTTGGCTATAATATATAGAAATGTCTTTATCAAAAATACGAACAGCGACAACAGGAAAACATTATAAGCATATTTTGACTGACAGTGTTTGTAAACTGAAAATTTTGGGGGGAAGTGTCATAAATGTATAAATACACAGCACTCACATCAACTAAACACAGGAAGGCCCGACATTTCCCTGCCAAAATAAAAGTGGGAACAATTTAAATATAAGATGAGCCTAAATGTTTTAGTGTTTTTGTGTCAAAGAGCCGCTGACAGAGGCTCAAACATTTACTGATGGATAATGATGCGCTTATTGTTTCTATCATTATTATTAATGGTAGTAGAATTACTATTAGTATTGTTGCTGATGATGATAATGGAAATATTATTATTATCATCATTTTCCTTATTTCTCATTGCCTTCATTTTTTATTATTTCCTTTTAATCTTAGTTTGTTATTTGAATTTAATTTATTTCATTTTGTATTTACAAAAATATAAAACAAAGATTTAATAATTTGTATTAGGTTTTATTTTAATAATTTAATAGTAATTGTTGTTGTCAATGTTAGTAACTATAATATTTCTTTTCTTATTCTTATTCTTATTCTTATTCTTATTCTTATTATTCTTATTATTATTATTATTATTAGCAGCGGTATTAATCCTTCACCTCATAATTTATAAATATTGTTTAGTAAAATGTTGCTTATTTAAATGTTCATGGTTCTGCTCTTACTTTGAAATCCCTGCCCGGAGCCTGTACTGTGTTGTGTTTTATTTTGACAGCCGGTGGTGTTTCCTGTCGGTGGGTGAGGCTCAGAGTCAGCTGCTGCTGTTTGGACACAAAATTCAGGGTTTTAAAACCGAAAAGTCCCGATAAAAAGAGGAAAAGGATAAAAAAAAAACTCCAATCTCTTCGCGAAAAGAAAAGTTTTTTTCTTCACTTCCGGCGACAACAGCGGAGGAAAACGAGTCGGTGAGTTGAGTTTGAGTTCAGCCCGTTTTTCTTTGTCTGGTTTTTACAGAAGACTGCTGCGATCAACATGATAAAACCAAAACGAGTCTAAACGTTTTTCTTTTTGCATGCTTTAATGCAAAGAAACACCTTCTTCAAGTAATCTGGTTAAAAATATTTTTTATATGTGTTTATTTTTACGTTTATTTAATTGTAAAAGTCCCTCTTTAATGTGCATTTTGACAAATATTATCTGTATTAATGTGCCTTCCTGCGGGCCTGTAACAGTGTACAAAATAAGGTTCAATGCAAAACTTTATCGTGGAAATATTTGAGGAATGTTGCAGCTAAAAATAGCGTGAGGCCACTAAAGGCTCTATATTGATGACATAAAGGACGCACGTTTTATTTTAATGGAAATAAACACACTGTGATACATTTATATATTATAATAATAAAAATATCTCAAAATATGAAAAAAAATAAATCCTCTTTAGAGGGCTTAAATGCTACGAAGGAACATTACAGTGCTTTTATCTGCTATTTAAAAATAAAATGCAATAATGCAACATCAGATTAATGACAAAAAGGAGCACCACACACACACACACACACACACACACACACACACAGTGAGTGACACATAGCTAAATTAGGAGGGAGAAAATTAATTTTAAAAACCCTCAAATCACAATAAGTTTTATAAAAATGAAAGTGTGCAGTTTAAGTTCAGTAAAGATGTAGCCTCCTGTGTGAATATTATAAATATTATAATATAAAGTACAGTGGACTGTGCTGAAGCTGCAGCTGCAGGTGCAGAGCCGTGTGTGTGTGTGTGTGTGTGTGTGTGTGTGTGTGTGTGTGTGCGCGCGCGCCCTGACATGGTTTGGTCCATCTCTGTGTTTTTCCTGTTACGCGTTTTCCTCCAACATCAGCAGCTCCAACACAGACAGGCTGCTGCTGCTGCTGCTGCAAGGGCTGCTGGGAAACACAGGATGGGAAGAGTCCAATGTGACTCAAAGGGGGGAAATTACAAAATAATAAATTAATAAATGTGATCCATAATTCCTTAAAGGTTACTGCAGAGGCATAGTTTGGAAAGATCATATTATACAAAAGATACCAAAGAAATGAGGAGGATGTACGATATTTTTCAGTTCAGGAATATTATAGTAATAATTTAAATTACTAAAAATTTAAATGTGTAAAAAAAAAAATATTACAATTTAAATATAAAAAACTAAATTACACACGTGTGTGTGTGTGTGTGTGTGTGTGTACTGTATTAGAGGGTTTTAACAACAGCTGAGAACGTATTCAGATGAATGAATGAATCAAAATGAAATGAAATATTATTTTATATCAGTTTCCTTATTTTTATTGTTCTTACTCGTCTCTAATCTTGTTTTGTTTGTTTGTGTTGTTTTTTTTATTGTGAAGCATACACACTTCATCAAATGAGAGATGGGAAACGTAAGAATGTTGCAGCTAAAAATCGTGCGAGGCCACTATAGGCGCTATATGAATCACACAGATAAACTGTGAGATATTATTAGAGAAGTAAGGACTGTAAACACACTACTGTGGTTCATTAAATATGTTGCAAATGTTATTCAAAATATCTCAAAATATGGGAAAAAACATTCATAAATTCACAGCTTACGGAGCAGCAGCCTGAAAGAAAGGACAGTTTTCTATTAAGACAAAAATAAAATACAATAATGAAATATTATAAACGAGCAGAAAGTGAAGCAAAGATAAATTATAGAATATATAAACTTTGTGTGTGTATACGTGTGCGTGTGTGTGTGTTTGTGTGTGTGTGTGTGTGTGTGTGTGTGTGTGTGTGTGTGTGTGTGTATTCAGATTTGGCCCGTGTCTTTGACTACAGTTTGGTTTTAGTCTGGATTTTGTAGTTTATGTTTTTTTTTAAAAATGAACACAAAGTTGTGGTTTCTTTGCTTGTTTCTCATATTTCTGTCAGGATTTATTTGAACCCGAGCAGCGAGGAGGAACTTCTGTTTCCAGACATTTTTATCCTCCAAACAGTGACACGAAAATTCGCCTCGAGATGTTAAAATGTTATTTTTATAAACTGAAGAGGAGACTTTGATTGTTGGACGTGTCCTAAAGGTCCAGTGTGGAGGATTTATGAGGATTTATGAGGATATATTGGCAGACATGTAGTATAGTATATTCAGTACTTTTCCTTTAATATCTAATCACTTGAAAATAAGAATAATGGTGTTTTGGTAACGTGAGAATGAGTTTGTATGTCCACGGGGAGCACGTCCTCACGGACGGGTGATCGGGGCAGATATTTGAAGTTTTGCTGATTGTCTGTATCTACGTTTTATTTGAATGGTCATCAAAATTAATAAATTAAAAGGTACATAAAGTTTCGGCATGGGAGGAACGTTTACTTTGTAAAACCTCAGGAAGCTTTATTTATTTATTCATTTTTTAAATTCAAATTTTCACATGACTTAATATCGGCCCTGAAAAACTAATATCGGTCGACCCCTAATGTGAACGCCTCTTTAACCAAAGCAAATGAAGTACGGGAAACGTACCTCAGACCTAAAAAATAAAAAAAATGAAAAGAGTGTTTCATATGCAACAAACAAGACTTATTAAATGAATATTCACACTGTAAACTCATGAATCCTAAATCAAAGTAAAGTCTTTAAATCAGAGATATAAAAGTCTAACAGTCAGGTCTCGAACCTGTCAGATTTTGGTGACCTCTTGACCTTTAATTTGGCGCCGCCGTCAGGACAAACGTTACATTTTTAGATGTCGAAATCATCGGCGTCGTTTTTCTCTGCTCTTTAGACCGTTGGTGCTTTTTTTTAAACCACGAGGAGCATTTTTCAGTTGAGACATTAGGAAGAGGAGACGGGAACCCCCCCCCACACACACACACACACACACACACACTCACTCTGTATCTATTCACTGTAACAGAGACGTCTGTGTTTTCAGCCCGCTAACAGCCGCTGACCCAGTTCATCATGTTTTATTCATGAGAACGACAGTCAGAGCTCAGACCGACCTGCAGCAGCCGAAAACACTCAGAGAGAACAAACATTCACCAAATGACTGTTTATGTGACAGTTTGAGACTTTAAACAGAACAAAAGACACATTTAAAAAATACACTAATTTGCTTTTTCAGTGTTCGATGAGGAGATTCTGCAGACAGCACCCTCGAGTTTATCTGTTTAACTAACATCAAACCCTTCACTCTTCCTGCTCTGATAACTGTGTGTGTGTTGATGCATGTGTCCTAAATGTAGTCCAGATTGTGTATTTGAGTGTAATCAGTGAATTTTCAGCTCAGCTCCTACAATAAGTCTAAAATACACTGTGGAAACTAAATAGTTACATTCAGACTGTTCAGGTCCAAAAATGCTCCATTGAAACCCATTCAAACTGACATTTTTGATCCCACAGCCATCAGAGCAGAAAAACAGGACTTGTATTATTTCTGGGTGTCATTCTGGGCTTTTGACTCTGAATTTGTCATTTTGACTATTTTCCACCTGATGAGGTCATTTTGACCATATTTGGCATATGGAGGAAATACATGCTATTTCCACTAGGTGACCTGTTACAATCAATGTAGCTGCTGATCACTGACATATCCCAGACTGTCAGCAGCTACACTCACACACTGACGTATCCCAGACTGTCAGCAGCTACACTCACACACTGACATATCCCAGACTGTCAGCAGCTACACTCACACACTGACATATCCCAGACTGTCAGCAGCTACACTCACACACTGAGGAGGAGGACACTCAACATCATTCAGTTTTTGTGTTTTTTTTTTCATCTGAAAACATAGTGGCATCAGGAAAAAACCTGGCATTTAAAGGGTTACAAAAAACTCAATGAAAGAAAAAAAGTCATATTAATGAATATACTTTTCATAGCCTGATTTGAAAAAGCTCATTTTGTGTGCAGAGCAGTGTGAGTATTTAACACTGCACAATAAATAATAATGTATAAAAATCAATACTGCTGCCATCATTGACACACTGTAGCTCAGACTGTGGTCTTTAAAAAAATCTACTCAGCAGTTTATTGAAAAATATCATTTTTTCTTTTTTAAAAACAAAGTGACATCATGACAAAAACCTGGAATTTAAAGAGTTGAAATTCTGAAAATTGAAAAAATGAATATTTGATATTTATGATTAGGGCCGATGTTGGTTTACAGAATAAACTCAATGAAAGTTTAAAATCACATTAATGTATAAAATT
This sequence comes from Plectropomus leopardus, assembly GCF_008729295.1. Lineage (NCBI taxonomy): Eukaryota > Metazoa > Chordata > Actinopteri > Perciformes > Serranidae > Plectropomus > Plectropomus leopardus. Next base: position 933,113 of record NC_056474.1, read on the forward strand.
TTAAAGCTTTTTAAAGCGACCTTAAGGGTTAATTCAGCGCCTGATGTGTCGCAGTCATCCGGTTTTTATGTACACAAAGTCACAGGAAACATGTGACTTCACGTCTGCAGCGTGTCGGAGCCTCAGTGTGACTGTCAGAGACAAAGTCCCTGCCAGAGTTAACCCTTTAAAGCCTGAAGTGACGTCACTTCTCGAGCTGCTCCATGGGCCTTCGCCCAAGTTTGCCTTGTTTTTTTTTACACCGTTTTTTTTTCTTTTGTGTGTGTTTGTTTGTTTTTTTTAAAATTATTTTTATTATTACTAATTTTCAGGAAATTTTTACTGTTTTTTTGTTGTTAGTTTTTGTCTCAGTTTTGCCCTCTTCCCATCGTTTTAAGAAGCCACGGAAAATGTTTTGGGGAAAAAAAGAAAAAAATCTAGGTAAAAAACTATATCTACAATGATCGTAATTACATATTTAAAATTATTTAACAGAATCATTTACTTTATTAAGGACTTTTTGCCAAGCCTTAATTGTCCCATTTGTTGAATTTTATGTATTTATTTATTTTCTTCTTAATTTTTAAAAAAATGTATTTATTTATTTATTTGTATTCATTTTCAGGTATTTTTCTTTTACTTTTTACTAATTTCTCGCTTATTTTTGGGTCATTTCTCCCCGTTGCTCTTTGCTTTCTTCTTCACCATGTTTTTGAAAGAAATCGAGCCGGTTTGCTCGGCTTTGAAAGGGTTAACAGGAAACATGAGCTCAGAGTCACAGCCCCTCTTGTTTTTCTTTTCTTGTGCTTTTTCTCTCAGCTGCTGCTGCTGCTGCTGCAGGATGTGAGAGAACCACAACAAAAAAACCACCAGACCAGATCTGAGCCGGAGTCTGAAGGTACGTCTTCGAAAAGAGCTCGTCCTTATAAATACCTCGAGTTATTCTGCGGCCTGATCAGTCGCTGGATTAGATTTATATTAGCTCGCAGAGTCTTACCTCCGTTAATCCCTGGAGAGCTCAGACCGGAGACGAGCTCTGCAGAGATTAACCGAACTGACGGAGCAGATCAGAGCTGCAGAAACCTTTATTCTGATGCTTTTAGTCTCGATTTTTCTGCTCGACACAAACAAAGTTTTCTTTATCTACAGCTGCATATTTTCCTCTGAGCAATAACTGCAGTGAGAAAGTAGGGCATTATTAGGGCCAATATTTGGTAAATTAGTCGATTAAAAAATTATAATAAAAAAAACGAGGATGGAGCCTTATTTACCTTTTTATTTTTTGTAATTCTATCATTTTTCTATCTTTGTGTGTGTGTGTGTTTTGTGTGTGTGTGTGTTTAAACAAATTTTCAGGTAATTTTCTTGAAATTTTCACCAATTTCTTGCTAATTTCCTCTTAAGTCACCAGTTGTGTTCTTCCCAAGTTTTTTAAAAAGCTAGGGAAAAATGAGTTATTTATTTTATTAAGGACTTTTTAATTGCCTTCTTTGACAGACACACACACACAC
>NC_056474.1:939602-1014602 GCF_008729295.1 Plectropomus leopardus
ATGTGGAATATTTTTTAAAGCCTTATTTTGAAAAGCACATTTGTGCACGGAGCAGTTTGAGTGTGAGTATTTGGCTGTAATAAAAAAATCATAATTATAAAAAAAAAAAATTCTTTGCATGTAGTATATTGAAAATAATTCATTTTTATGTTTTTTTTTCCATCTTAAAACATAGTGGCATCATGACTAAAGCTTGGCATTTTGAGGGTTAAAACTTTGATGAATATTTGATTTTTATGGTTAGAACTGATGTTGGTTAAAAACAATAAACTCAAATAAAAGAGGAAAATAATATTAATGTCTAATATTTTATAAAGCTTGATTTTGAAAAGTGCATTTTGTGATGTGAGTGTGTTCCTTTTTTAAATTATTATTATTTTTTTATCATTATTAGGTTAGGTTTTATGTTCTTCTTGCTCCTCGTGTTTTTTGGCTGCGACCCGTCGCTGTGCTGTAATTTCGTGTTTTTTGGCTGCGACCCGTCGCTGTGCTGTAATTTCGTGTTTTTTTGTCTTTCAGACCACACGGAGATCCCACCCCCTCCTGACAAAGTGGCCCCGCCCCCGAAGCTGCTCATCCAGGAGGAGATTTGCTCTGAGATCTGTCAATCAAAGGAGCGCTTCACACAGTCGCTGGGCGGCCTCTCTGAAGTCCCGCCTCCCTCGCCTTTCTATGCCAGCAGCTGCCGTCAGGCCTCACCTGAGCCCGCAGGTGAGCCGCCGCTCTCTCTCTTTATCTGGTCATTAATGCTTCATTTTCTGTTTCAAAGGCTCATCGACTCTGACGAGATTTCCATCATTAAAAAATTCGGATCAAAAGAAAAAACAGAAAACTTCAAAATCAGTTATTGCAAATCTTTTTTATTTATTTATTTATTTATTTTGATTCTTGTATGAGAAAACGCAGAAATGAAGAAGAATTTGGTAATTGTCAGCTGTTTATATTCTTGCTTTTGTTTTTTAAATATATGTTATTATTTTTTGTCTTATTTTACCATTATTTATCATTTTTATTATTGATATTATTATAATTAGTTGTTATTGTTGTTTTTATTATTTTTCTTTGTTGTGATTATTATTTATTCTATCATATATTATAATTATTATTTTTATTATTATTTTATTTTTTTTTTTTTAACTTATTGATCTATTTTTTATTCAAATATAATTACTGTGATTCTGGAAAATATTGACTGCATTATATTCTTGTTGTTGATGTCTGACCAAAATAAAAATATAAAAATGCTGGTAAAATCCGATTTTCAGTCAGATATCACAGAAAATGTTTCCCACCGTTTTAAGATGTAGAACAGAAGCAGCATTTTATGTATTTGTTTGTTTTTCAGGGTTAACGATGAAGGCTCTTCTCCTCTTCATCTTCACCGTCTTCATCCTCGCCGCTCTATACTCAGGGTAAAAACGCTTATTTTTGTAATTCCAAACGTTATTTAGAAATCGATTAAAAAAAGATAAATATTTATTTTCACAAAACAAACGTACGCCGAGATAACGAGTGATAAGTTTATTCACGACAAAGTTTCGATCCGATCAGGTTTTTTTTTAATTGACTTTTTTTTGACCTGATGAAGATCCAGGTAGAATCGAAACGTTTTCCTAAATAAATACATTCAAAAATGTGGCATGGAGTAAATGTGCTTTTTTTCACTCACGTGTTGTTTTTTCTGCAGGTGTCTCATGTGGAGCGCGACCGTCACATCGACCGTCTTCATAATGATTACGACATTTATGTGTAAGTATCACAAAAACCACACTGATGTGTCACTGAAGGTCAAACGTTTAAGAGAAACTAAAACCTCCAAAACACCTCAGTTAAAAAATTAGACATCTATCGAACTAGCTATATATATATATATATATATATATATATATATATATATATATATATATATATATATATATACGACGATACGACGACGATACGATATATATATATATATATATATATATATATATATATATATATATATATATATATATATATATATATATATATATATGTATCGTATTGTCGTATTTTACTACTCGCTGTTCTTCGGAGGAGCACCCAAGCTAAAGGAGGATGGTTATTTTATTTTATTTTGTTTTGTTTTGTTTTGTTTTACTGCATTTTATTTTATTTTATTTTATTTTATTATATCTTTTTGTTTTATTTTACTGTATTTTATTTTATTTTATTTTTTTTTGATGGAGCTTTCTGCCCGAAACATGAAAACGTGTAATTTGTTTTGCATATCACATTATTTTAATCATTTCTATACCTCCATACTCCACAGCTTTAAGACGGAAAATTATTAATCATATTGTTTTTTATAAGCCTTGATTTTGTTTAAATGTCGCTGTCACACTTCAGAATAAGACGGTAAATTTGTCAGATTAAAAAACTGTTAAAACATATTTAATAACGCGGTTTCTTTCAGTTGCGACAAAGTCGGGGCCGATGGGCGAGTGGAGGAGGGCGAAGACGGAGGTGAGTCCAAAATCCAAAATCCAAAATGCATTTCTTCCTAACTTTGTCAGCTGGCAGCAAAGAGACGACAAACACTAACGTGCTGATTCTGTTTTTCAGGATATCACATCAAGAAACGAGTAAAAGAAACGTCAGGAGAGTTTCCCAAAGTCCGCGATGTGGAACTGGACGAGTGACAGAAAAAGTAGAAATATTTCATTTTTCCTCCGTCTGCATGTAAGTTGCACTTCACGTTATTCTGAGCTCCGGAAAACATTTTACAGCGGCACCTGCTGGAGGCTGAGACTGAAAACGGAAACTTTCTGAATGTAAATTTATATCAAAATAAGGTTTCTGCGCCGCGACGCGTCGACCAGAAGGGCTGAACTTTTTCACTGGTTTGAAATTAAATTAAAGCCGAAACGTTTTCAGTATTTAATGTTTGAATCCAAAGCAAAACGGCGGGAAAATCCACATCGTGATGCATTCAAGTTGTTAAATTTTCAGCTTTGACGTCGGTTCTGTGTTAAATGTTGAAACTTTCACGTTTGGATTTTCGCGGCGTGTAAAAGCTGAATCAGAATGTTTGTTGTTAAAAAGCTGAAGGAGCTCATTAACGTGGCGACACACGTTACTGTAGTTTAGATAAAAAACATAAAAAAAGTATCCTTACGAAATATAAAACATTCAAATGTATTTTTTGAAACACCGTCAGTGTTTATTGTAGCGTTAGTAGTTGAACTTGGCTTATTTGAGCTGTCCAAAGTGACCGAACGTCAGACTGAAGTCTGCAGAACAAATTCAGGTCCAACAGCAAAATAAGAGCTTTTTCTAAAAAACAAAAAACAAACGCACAACTCACCTGAAATTCTAGTTGATCTACCTGAAAGTTAAAACCACAGGAAGATAAGTGCCATTTTTTCCTGAGGAAACTGAAGCAAGGGTTTTATTCCAAAATGTAAAAAAAAGAAAGAAAAAGATGCATACATGTAGCACAAAATAATAATTTTATAGAAATTATGTCGATCCAGGTCCATTAAAGCTGCACCAGCTCAGATTTTATTGTGAAAATCTCAGTTTTTGGTTTCCTGGATAGAGTTCTGAAGAGAAAAGGTTTTTCTGGTACAAAATGATTTTTAATGTCTGTAAAGGCATCTTTTTATTATTATTATTATTATTATTATTGTTATTATTATATTGAGACACAACTTTAAGCAAATTTAAGTGCCAATAATTGAGTGTTAATGTTAATCAAAGTTGTTGAACTCAGATTTTTTATTATCAATAAATCTTTTTGGCTCAGGTTTAAAAAAACATAAACTCCTGTGACTTTCTCGGAGGTCACTTCCCAACTTTTATTACTTTGAAAACATTTACCAGAAGTCCGGACTTTTTCGGGTTTCAGGGCTCGTTACTTCACCGCTCCTAAAAAAATAATCAGAGGTGGTTAATGTATGATGGAGTGGATGAATTGAGTCAGAGGCTGATGTGACTCCAGTTATCATCGTGTTTTCTTGTGCAGCTTTAATGAATCTTTGGTATTTTAAATATAAACGACCACATTCAGAGTTTCTCTCTGCAGCATTGTGGATTCAAACTCTTCAGCTGTCAAAGTGCCTTCATGATGAAACAGGAAGTGCTGCTGCTGAAACGTAAACAGACCTGCTCACCCGTTACACCGAGCGGCCGCTAAAGGGAGGAACTCACAAAAAGACTGCACGGCTGTTAACCCCTTGACGCCCGGATCTACATCTCGTGCTGCGTTCAAACGTCAAGTCGTTAAACCCCTGAAACACGAAAAAAAAATTGGCCAGATTTTTATTGACAAAAAAAGGCGATGTGCAACAAACTGTGAAAAAAATGTCAAATATAAGAAGGAAATTATCCGACAATTAGAAAACTATATTTCTGAATCTTATAATTAGATATTTAAAATAATGTTACAGAACTGACGTTCGTTTTCTTGTGCTGCCTCCAGATTTCTCTCATAAGATAAAACCTGGAAAAAAAGTCAGTGACTAACTTAGTGAGAAATGTTGTCGCAAGAAATTAGTAAAAGGTGGCAAGAAAATTACTTAAAAACTTGTTTTAAAAAAGAGGCGAGGATTATTTAAAAAATATATTAAAACATTGAGAAAAATCCAGAAAATTATATTTGTAATTCTGATAATTTTATATTTAAAATTATGTTACAGAAATATATAAAATAAACACTTTTTTAAAATTATTATTATTTCAGCACTTTTTAAAGGTCATTTTCTTGTTGGTTTTTTTTTTTTTTTTTGCACTTTTTTTAAACAAATTTTGGTTAATGGCTTCATAATTTGCTGATTGCATTGTTTCCGTGTTTTCTGAGAAGTTGAATCTTTTCATGCTGCAGCTGCAGAAATCAAAGTCGGTCCGCTCGGCCAGACTTCCTGACGCGGCTCCGAGGCGATTTTACGAGCGCCGCGCTGCGAGCTGCACGTGCGTCAGCAGCAGTTTTAGCGTCCACGTGTGAAAACAGCCTCGCCAGAAATCTTTTTGTGAAACTCCAGCTGACATCACCGGCAGGGAAAGGCTGCGGTGTGAGTCAGGTCTGCTCTCATGTGGAGGTTTTCTTCACAGTTATTTCTCTTATTTTGAAACAGGGACTTTCTGAGCAATAATTCCAAAAAAAAAAGGGAGAAACTTAACTTTTTTGCATTTAAAAACCTCAACAGTGAGCTGGGAGGAACATTTTGGGATCTGGGAGAGAATCTTTAAAGTCACATTGAAAAGAAAAGAAACATGAATCATATCGTAATAGAAAAGATAATAATAGAAATAAATGTTTTCATCAGGAAAAGAGGAAATGTGGCAGGAAGGAAGCTGGGATTAAGAGATGTGGAGGAAAACAAGTACTGTGAAGCTTTATAAGGTTTCCACTTTATAAAGTTTGTCAAATTTAATCATGTTTGGACCTCAAATTATGCCAAGACGTCGATCAAACCTGCAGCAGGAAGAGCTGAGCTGAGCAGCACCATCAGCTCTTCCTGAGTGAAACCGAAATGTTTGAAATGTGTGTTTTTGTGAGCAGAGCAGCAGAGACGTCTGATCTTCAGCTCCACGCCGTCTGAACGTAAAACTTTTACCCCGCCGCGTCATCGCCGCCGTCCATCTTATCTGACGTGAGCGCGACATCAGACGTGTAACACAAAGGGTTAACGTCTGTTCACACAAGAAAGTGAGTCGTGAGTCTACGATCCCCAAATCTGAACTCGATAAAGGAAAAAAAAGTGGATTCATTTCTCTCAAAGTTATCTAATTGTGGCGAATGTGTTGAAGACGTGGAGTTTTTAAGGTTTCAGACGTCTCTCTGGGTTTCTGAATCGTCTGATGTGTTTTTATTCACTCAAAGTGCCAGAATTATAAAAACAAAAAAAATCTGACGATTCAGGGAATTAGATATTTCATCAATGAACAAAAATGTATCTATGTTACTAATATTTTTCATAACGCTCTGCATGGATTATTACTTTGCATTTAAAGCTGCACTCGTCAATATTTTTCTATATGAACAAGGGATCAAATCGCTCTGTGTGATGTGAGAAGTTTTAAGCCTCTTTTAGCTCCAAGTGTTTTGTGTTTGTTAAAACTGGAGCCAGGTATTTCCCTCAAGAGGCGGTGGAGACCAAAGCGGAGCTAAAATGAGAGTAAATACTAGATAAATATCCACCTGTGAACACAAACACAGAGATGTCTGTTCTTCTGGCCAAAATCATTTTGAAGCAGCTTTAAGTGACCAAAGTTAAATGTGAATCAAGTTATTCTTTTTTTTCTCTTTTATATAAAAGGCTTTTATGAGGAGTTGTAAAATATTTAATGTACTGCAAAAGACGGAAAGTTTCTGTGACGAAAACAGATTTAATATGAATTTTTCTGGATGAATCGAACCTTTAGGAAAGCTCCTTTGTGTGACGTGATGCAGCTATAATGGTCATGATGTTATACATATAAACTGTAGATATTTTCCACTGACTGCACTTATTTCCAAAAGTGGAAATGTGATACTCTGCTTGTGACGGCACTTACTAACTTTTATTATTCCACTGTACTGTATTAATGTCGTAAAAGTCTGACTGCTGTAAAATTAAACCTCGAATGACGCACTAACTAGATTTTAATTTGAAACCGAGACACGCAGAAGATTTGGGCCTAATATAAAGAAAATATGTATAAATCATCGTGACTAATATGCCTCCAAAATACTGCTCAGTGTTGATCACTGTGATTCGGTCAAATTCTCAAAAAGTAGTTCAGTGATTCGGATGAGCAGTTGCTCTTTTCGGCCTGTTGATGGCGCTGCGTTTGGAGATTTAATTTTTACAGTATTTTTGCATTTTGTCATTTATTTTTCAGTTTTAGTGAAAATGTATGTGAAGTTAAAATGATTGTGTATCATCCATTAAAAAAAGTTTAAAAGACAAAAAGTGTTTTTCAGTTCAGTGGAGCTGAAATGTTTGTTTCAGTGTGATTTTTTTTAATTTTTTCTTCCTCCCGAACTAATGAAAATCAGTTTTTGGGTGCTTAGGTGTTTCAGCTCATTAATATTAATAATATTGATAATTGTTAACTATTTTATTTGATTTTAGTATTACAGTTTACATCCATTTCCAGATGCTGGACGGACCTTGAGAATAAAAAATGTCATCACTTCATTATTTTATCCTGTTGGACATTTGTGTGAAACTTTGTCATAATTGTTGTATGAATTCTTGAGGTTTGACCAGAAACATTTTTGGGAGGTCACAGAGACCGAGACTTACATTTGCAGCAGTTTTGGGGTAAAATGGTGTGAAAATATTTAATGCTGTTTGATCCCACAATGTGAAAAGATTCCTTAAATAAGTCCTATTTCACAGTTTTATCGTCTGTTAATTTATTTTTGAGTTATTCATAATGTGAATTGGTGTTTTTGTGCTGCCAATGTGTAACTGTGTCATTTGTATATTTTGAAAAAATGAAAAAAAAAAAACCCCACATTTTTTTCACACTATGAAAATGACACAGCCACAAATGGACAGTACAAAAAACCAATTTTCATTATGAATAACTCAAAAATAAATGAACAGACAATTAAATAAATTGTCATGTATCCATCCCCATAAGAATTTAATTAATAAAATTAAGTTCAAAAATACAATAAAAAGGGGGAAAAGGTTTGAGAGACGGGATAGCATTAATCAAAATAAAATGTCTGTAATAACACTAACCTGGCAGCTCATTTATTTAGTAGATTAAAAGTATAAGTAGTAGATTATAAGTAAATCAGAGTAAAATACAGATACTCCCAAAAACTTCAGTACTGTAACAAAGTTTTATTACTTCATCACGTCACAGCGCTGACTGAAGGACATCTGTTATTTAGGGATTTCTCAGATTTGGGTCTTTAATGTTAATGTTAATGTTAGAGCGCGGCCTGCTGGTGTATTTGACTGTCTCCCTGTTGATGCATATTTCCCTCCTCAGCCGTCAGGTTTGATAGGGGCATGATAATAATAAATAAGAAGAATAAAGTCTTATTTTTATCGCACTTATCAGAACCAACATTACAGAATGCTTTACACATAAAATCATAATAAAACACACACAAGCAAAAATACAGCACAGATGTAAAATATTAAAACACTGTGGATTTTAAAATCCAACACAGCAGTGTGAGACATAAGTGCAACGTCAGGAGTAAGGTACAGTATAATAATAATAATAATAATAATAATAATAATAATAATAATAATAATAATAATAATGATAATAACAATAATAAAATAATAATGTTGACTTATTGTTCAACAAAAGTAACTCTTCAAAAGTGATTTAAAAGAAGACAGTGATGCAGCAAGGACTAGTAAAAACATAATTCAAGTTTTCCCTATAAAAAAACCACACATGGTTATTTAAAGAATAAAATAAAAAAAGAGTAATAAAATAAAATAGAATAAAGTAAAATTAATTAAAATAGTAAACTAATAAAATAAAATGATAGAATAAATAGAACATATTAAAATAAAATAGTAAAGTAATAAAATAAAATATAGCTCTTATGATTCTCCACAGTTTGGGTGCATTGATCAAGGCTGTAGTGTTAACAATGACTGTTTAAATAATATAAAATATAGCATATTATAAAAAAAAATGTGCACCATAAATATTTCATAAAAAGAGGGAGTGGGGGGAAATAGAAGTGGGGAATAACAAAAATATAAGATAAATAAACGATAGAAATAATTAAAAATAGAATTATGTAAGATCTCAAAGTAAAAAAAAACGGTGCTAAAGTGATTAAAACACATTTATAATAAAACCATAAAGTGATCAGTGCTGTGAATAATAAACTCTGAGGGTTTTGAACCGGAAACACGTGAGGAGGAAACAGCCTGTGACACCTGAAGCTCGTCACAGAAGTAGTTTCTTTTGTTTTTTTCCCCCAGAAACATGATGGCGGCCTGCTGGGAGGCGTACTGGCCGGACTGGGAAACAACCAGCAACAACAAACGTTGGACTTCCATCTGCGCGGTGAGTTTGGGGCAGAATCGCGCCTCATATTCCCGCAGCGCTGTCTGACGTCAGTTTTTCGGATGTTTTCGCAAACTGGCGCACATGACGTTAGTCTCGCGCTCTCACCCGCGGAAAGTCTCACGTGGTTTGACCGCCGAGTCCTTAGTGTTTTCAGGCGTTTCGCGATCGATCAGCTGATGGTGGGACAGCAGAGAGACAGACAGACAGACAGCAGACAGACAGACAGACAGACAGACAGAGAGACAGCAGACAGACAGCAGAGAGACAGCAGAGAGACAGAGAGCAGAGAGAGAGAGAGACAGACAGACAGAGAGACAGACAGAGAGCAGAGAGACAGCAGAGAGACAGACAGACAGCAGAGAGACAGCAGAGAGACAGACAGACAGACAGCAGAGAGAGAGCAGACAGACAGCAGAGAGACAGCAGAGAGACAGACAGAGAGCAGAGAGACAGCAGAGAGACAGACAGACAGCAGAGAGACAGCAGACAGACAGCAGAGAGACAGCAGAGAGACAGACAGAGAGCAGAGAGAGAGACAGACAGACAGCAGAGAGACAGACAGACAGCAGAGAGACAGCAGACAGACAGCAGAGAGACAGCAGAGACAGACAGCAGAGAGACAGACAGACAGACAGACAGACAGACAGCAGAGAGACAGCAGAGAGACAGAGAGCAGAGAGAGAGAGAGAGAGACAGACAGACAGAGAGACAGACAGCAGAGAGACAGCAGACAGACAGACAGCAGAGAGACAGCAGAGAGACAGCAGACAGACAGCAGACAGACAGACAGAGAGCAGAGAGACAGACAGACAGACAGCAGAGAGACAGACAGAGAGACAGAGAGGCAGATGGACAGCAGAGAGACAGCAGACAGACAGGCAGACAGACAGAGAGACAGACAGCAGAGAGACAGGCAGACAGCAGAGAGACAGGCAGACAGCAGAGAGACAGACAGCAGGCAGACAGACAGAGAGACAGGCAGACAGAGTGTCCTCACAGCATCAGCCTGTCCAATGAACAAACAGATAAATATTAAGCGGGTTAAAGGGACTCTTCGGACGACTTCCGCACAGTGCAGCTAAAGCAACGTTGTAGTCACAGTTTCAGCGGCTATTTTTCTTTATATTCCCAGAACGTTCCTCTTAAAGTTAGGATAACATTTCTATCTATAAACATGAAAATGTAACAAAAAGGTTATCTATCTATCTATAGATAAATAAATATATATGCTTATATAAACTCTACATTAACAACTTCCAAAAATATAAAATACGACCCGATACAATATGAACAACTATTCCAGTTTTGTAAACAGCTAAATAAAACTATCCAACGATACCATCCATTACAATATAAATACCTATAATCACTTTATGCTTTTATTATTAATGTGTACACCAAAACTAGTAAATAAGACCAATGAAAGCGACCCGTTCATCAGTGAGAATGACATCAAAAAGGACACATGTATGTGTGTTTATCTACCTATCTACCTACCTATCTATCTACCTATATATATATATATATATATATATATATATATATATATATATATATATATATATATATATATATATAATATATATATATATATATATATATATATATATATATATATACACATATATATATATATATGTCTATATATATAAATATATATAAATATGTTTGTGTGTGTTACATTTTCATATAGGAAAGTTCTGTAATCTCACTCCTCAATAACATGTTGCTTTGAAAATGTTCTTCCTTTGTTCTCATGTAACATTGTGGGAACGTTTTATAAATAACGTTCTCTGATCTGTCACTTGTCAACATCACTGAAACATCCTCACAATGTTGCAGTTCAAACGTTACGTCTTAGTCAGCATTTAACCTTAAAGGAACAAAGGAAGAACGTTTTCAAAGCGACATTCAGGACTGAGATTAGACCTTTTTTTCAGATGAAAACGTGACATAATGAGATTTATTAACAGTCATTAAAATTTTTTGGGATGTTTATAGAGAATGTTGCCCTAACGTTCTGCGAACATAAAGAAAACGGAAAAAAATTCTGCATTGGTTGCATTGTGCCGTTATAAGAACATTTTAAGACCCCCCCCCATAAATATGAACGGTTTTATTGAAGTTTTATTTAAATATTCAGTTTAGAATAATGAAAGAATATAGAATAATATGTATTTTAAAAAGCTGTTGCATAGTAATGAAAAAAAGATCCAATCAGGAGCATTGATGGTCTTTTCAGAGAATGTACGGTCTTTAAAATTTGCCTCAAGGTCCTGGAAAAGTCCTGGAAATGTATGTGTGACATTGTGACTGAACCCTGCTGATAATCGAGAGCGAAGGTTCGTCTTATCGAGACTTCAGCGATTCTTTCCGGCGCGCCTCGTCTGAGGCCGCTGGATGTGCAAATATTTTCCATTTAAACTCACGTGAGACTCAACAAATGGCTTTTATTACAAAATGACACGAAAATCATTAAAAAACATCCACGACGTATTCACAACATGTAAACATGACGGTTCAGTTTCCTCCTCGTTCACGCCGATCAGCTGCTGGTTACACGTTTTAATGCTCAGACTAACATTTAACCCTTTAAAACCTAAAACATCAGCTCACCTCTCACAAGCTATTTAACCCTTTGAAACCTGAGAAAATTGGTAAAATGGCAATGAGCAACTTGGCAAGAAATGTCCCATAAATTAAAAAAAAAAGTCAAAGCTAAGAAGAAAATGATCTGATACTTAGCTGTGAGGGATTAGATATTATAAAAAAAACTAGAGAAAAATGTCCAGAAAATATTTTTAATTCTATTTTTAAGCATTTTTTAAGTCATTTTGTTTTATGGTTTTTTAATCTCTTTTTGTGCTTATTTTTGAAGTAATTTTCTCTTCTTTCTTTTCATAATTTCTCTCTTTTAACTTGCTCAGTGGTTTCTTCCCATTTTTTCAAAAACACGGAGAAAGAGGCAATGACCAAGGTGACAAGAAAATGACCTGAAAATTATTTTTTTTGGCTTATATTCAGGTTATTGTCTTGTATTTTATTTTCATACAGAATTTCTTCTTTTTTATTTTTTAATTTTTTTGCTAATCACACAAATTTTTCATCACTTTTCAGGTCAGTTCCTTGTTTTTTTTCTTTTAACTTTCCCTTTTAAGTTTGCATTTTTTCCTTACTTAAAGGTTATTTTCTTGTACTTTTTACTGATTTCTTGCAAATGTTAAGTTCATTGCCCTCTTTCAGGATTCAAGCCAGTTTCTGAAGTTCTGGAGGGTTAACAGAAGCCTCACGCTGAGAGATTTTTCAGTAATTAACCCTTTGAAACCTGAACAACTTGGCTTTCTTTAAAAAACATGGGCGGAAATGGGTGAGTAGTTTAAGAAATGACCCAGAAGAAAAACCGAAAAAAAGTGCTTAATAATAATTCTGTAAAACAATTTCAAATATATAATTCTGAGGATTATAACAGTGGGTTTTTTCTATATTTTCTCCTTTCTTAAAAAAAAAACAAAACGAACAACAACTTTGAAAATCTCTCTTTTTATTCTATTTTTTATTTGAAATTTGCGGAACATTTTTTGCCAAGTCGGTGAAGCAAAAAAAAAAAAAAAGAAGAAAAAACTGCGCAGGATCTGAAGTTTTAAATCCTTGTTCAGGCGTCTGAACGCAGCACAAGAAAAGTGAGTCCAGGTTTTAAAGGGTTAAAATCACTTTGATGCCTAAAACATGAGGCGGTGTTTTTCTTGCGGCTACTGAAAGATTTAACCTCCCATGATCCTCTCTGTCACTGAAACGTGGGGGCAAAGCGTTTCTCCCCGGCGTGCACGGTGACGTGGCGGCGCAGGTGGCTGCCGGAGATGAAGGTCTTGCCGCAGTACGAACACCTGAACTGTTTGCAGTCCGTGTGGACGGTCATGTGGACCTTCAGGGACCCGGACTGGGCGAAGCGTTTCCCGCAGTGGACGCAGCCGTAGCGCTTCTCTCCGGTGTGGACGCTCTGGTGGCGTTTCAGGTTGCTGGAGTCGGAGAAGCGTTTGCCGCAGAGCGCGCAGACGAACGGCTTCTCGCCCGTGTGGACCCTCATGTGGGTCTTGAGGTTCTTGAGGCAGGCCAGAGTTTTCCCGCAGCAGTTACAGACAAACGCCTTCCCCCCGCCGTCCTCCCGGCTGTGGCCGGACGCCCTGCTGACGCCGTCCTGAGGTCGCCACCGGTCCCGCCGGACGAACGCGCCCACTCTCTCCGTCACCTCTTTCCTCGCAGGCTCGTCTGCGGGCGGCGGCGCCCTCTGCTGGCCGCTCTGGAAGCCTGCGGGCTGCTGGCGCTCGGCTGCCTCCGAGATGCTGAAAGGGAAGCTGCCGCCGCCCGAGTCGGCCGACGCGCTCACGCTGGTGTTCAACACGTACGAGCAGCCGGGATCCTCACTCAAAGCATTCTGGGACGTGAGGGCGGCGTGCTGGAGCTGCGGCTCGTATATCAGACACTCGTAACTGCCGGCGTCGGGCCGCTGGCCGCTGAGCGTTTTTTGGACGGACGTGGAGGTGGAGCTGACTTCTCCGCTCGCCCACGACTGAGACGAACCCCCGCTGTCGTCTGCTGCTTCCTGTTTGGTCAGCGGGGGCGGGGCTTCTGTCTCCGTGGTCGGGCCATCGACAACGTGACAAAACACCTCTGAAAAAAACCAGAATATTAAAACTTTAAAACTTTTTCAAGAGACAAAGGTGTCGATTTTTTTCAGTGGTTTTGGCTGAAGCTTAAATATCACAAAAAAAACCCCCAAAACTTTGTTTGATCAAAGTTTGATTTTTGTGGTATTTAAACTCACTTTTTGAAAATGACTCAAAAAAATCACTCAAATGAAAAATAAAAATCAAAGCAGCTCAACATCCTGTAAAAACAGCAGAAGAAGACTGATGTCGATCCAGGACTCAAAGGGTTAAAGCTTGATTTTGAAAGGGTTAAAGACCAATGAATTGTCGGCGTGGTATGCTTAAAGAAAATCTTTAATAGTTAAATTTGTTAAACAAAAATCAGTTCAAAGTTACAAAAAATTACCTAAAATTAAGAAAATGACCTTGAAAAAGTGCTGAAAATAAAAAGTTTATGTTTTTTTTTTATATATTATAATTCTTGCCAAAAAAAGGAAATGATTATAACTATAGGCATAGTTTTCTGGACATTTTCCCCTAATTTTTGACCTATTTTCTCATAATACTCCCGTTTTTTTAAAACACAAATGTTTAGGTAAAATTTCTTGCAAAAAGTTACAAGAAAATTACATAAAAATAAGCAAAAAAAGAGAAAACAAACACGAAAATGTCCTTGAAAACGTGCTGAAAAAAAAAATGTTGATATTATAGTTTTTGTAAAATGAACGTGCAGTTTTGAGTAAACCTGCTGAATGAAGTATTAATGTAGTAAAACTGTACTGACTGTCCGGCTCAGGCTGGGACCAGGACTCGTCGTCGTCCTCCTCCACTTTGATCACTGCGGTCGTCAGTTCGGTCGAGTCGCCTGCAGACGGCTGCAATCAGAGCAGAGACACAGAGGAGCTGAGAGATGGACGGAGGAGGACAACCCACATCCTGCTAAAGACCCTGCTGTCCTCACCGTCCCCTGTGTGGTGTCCTGTCCAGAGTCCGAGGACGGATCGGGGTCTCTGCACCGCAGAGTCTCCTGGTTGGACGCTGTGGACCGCGTCGGCTCAGCTGGAGGAGGTAAGTCATAATGACGCTTTATTTATGAATCGTACAAAAAACAGCTGTTTATGTGCTGTTTTTGCTCATTATTTTCAGATACTAACATTCATTTGAGAAAGTTTCTCATCATTGTGATACAGTTGCACATTATTTTGATAAAGTTGCACATTATTTTCAAATTCTTAGGCTTTATTTTCAAATTCTTTTGCATTAGTTTGATAAAGTTACTCATTAATTTGAGATGATTATGCATTATATTTGGAAAGTTGCTCATTCTTTTGAGAAAGTTGCCAATTATTTTGGCAGTGCTACCCATTATTTTGAGATACTACGCTAATGCATTATTTTGAGAAAGATGCTCATTGCTTTGAGATGCTAGCATTTTATTTTGAGAAATTTTGATAAAGTTGCTCATTATTTTGATGAATTTACTCATTGTTTTCATAAAGTTGCCCATTATTCTGATGATGTTGCCCATTATTTTCATAAAGTTGGCTGTTTATTTGATAAAATTAAGGGATTTAAGGAGAAAATAACACATTACTTGAGAAAATTGCCCATTATTTTGAAATTCTGACACATTATTCTGATAAAGCCGCACCTTATTTTGAGATACTAACACATTATTTTGAAAGTTGTTCACTATTTTTGATTAAGTTCCCCCATTATTTTGATAAAGCTGCCCATCATTTTGATACTATGATGTATGGATTTTTTTTCTTTTTTAAAAAAAAAATCACATTGGCAGAAATGGTCTTCCATACATACAGCCTGCTCCTCACACCGCCGCTTGTCTGCCGGTACGTTATCATCGTAGCGGTTATTATCGTAACTGTTAGCATCGTAACCATTGTTACCTCCAGGTGTTCCGCTCCTCCTTGGCCCGTTGCCCGGGTGATGAGCGGGCAGCTGAGCTCGCGCGCGGCCGCCCGCGAGCAGCAGCGCGGTGCCGCCCGCGGTGGCCGCGGCTCGCAGCGCGGTCGCCCGGGCCGCCCGGAGCTCCATGAGCCGCAGTTTTCTCTGCAGCACCGAGTAGCCGCTGTCCACGAGCTCGCAGATCTCCGCCACCGCCGTGTTGGCCAAAACCTCCATGATGGAGGCGAGCTGCGCGTGGAAGGCAGCGGCCGGAGACATGATTCAGTAACCCAGCGCGTGCGTGTGATGACGCAGAATAATCCAGATTACCGGCCCGGGACAGGTGACAAAAACAGAAACGCACGCGCCCTCTCCGTGTATCGGATCCCCACCTGATGTAAACAGAGCCGAGAAAAACCAGGAAGTGATGCGGGGGGAAAATAACCAGAGACGGCCCTCAGTGCGCATGCGCGAAACATCATTTTATTATTCTGAAACCTATTCCAGTGACATCAGTGCGCATGCGCACACTCACAACACAAAACATTTATTTTATTTTAGGTATTTTATTTAAAAAATGCTAGTTTTTCCTAAATTAACAATAATAAGATTATTTCTCATTTTTCTGAATGATAGAGATTAAAAAAGTTTTCAGTAATTTAAAAAAAGTTAAATTTAAAAAAATAACTTAAAAATCTTCTGCTTTGGGCTTTAATCACTTTAAATAACTTATTTGACAAATCTGTGTAAAAAATGACACAAAACAATTTCAAAATTTGTTTTATTAACAAAAAATGACACAAACCTAATAAGATTTATACAGAATTTTGGCTTTTTCGCACAGCTATTAACCTCTTGACCTGCACACTATAGACTCAAACAGCAGAGACAAAGCTGAACAAAAACGTGACAAAATTTAGGTTTCGTTCTGAAATCACACACCTCCTGTTTGATAAATGAGATGCTTTAATCTGCTGCTTTTTTCCTCAAATAGTTATTTGGTCTTTATAGCATAACAAAACTGAACATTTCCCTCAGGCCCAGTGTGACGTCCTCAAATGTCTTGTAATGTCCGAGCAACTCGAAACCCCCAAAATATTCAATTTACTCTGATGTGAATAAAAAGAACAGCAGGTTATCAAATTTGAGAAGCAAAAAACATCAAACGTTGAAGTTACTTTTCAGCAAAAATGCCAAACGATTGAATAATTATCAGAATAGTTGACAAATTTTCTGTCAACTAATTAAAAAAGTTGAACTCATTCTTTAATAAGCTGGATGGACATCAGTTTTCAGACGCCGCTCACGTTCAAACCTCTGAAACCGGAGAAAACTGGATTGCTTTTGAGAACAAGGAAAAAGGCAATGAGCAACTCGGTAAGAAATGTTGCACAAACTGCAAGAAATTAGAAATTTAGAAATTAGAATCAAGATTTAGATTTAGAAAATTAAAATCAAGTGGGAAATATCTAGGGGAAAAATAGGGAAAACTGTATTTATTATTATCAGAATTACCATTCAGGTTATTGCCTTATTTACTGATTTTTAACTTTTTTACTATTACCTAAAAAATTAGTTGGGGGATTATAAGATATTATAAAAAAAAAAAAAGAAAATAGGGAAAAAATGAAAAATGTCCAAAAGAAATGATTTATTAATGTTATAATTATTTCTTTAAAATTAAAAAAACACATTTCTGTGTTCTTAAAAAATATATAGTTTTTTTTCTTTTCTTTTTTGGCATTTTCTTAAAGTCCCTTTTTGTTCCTTTTTAAAAACTTTTCTGTCTTTTTCTTTTGTTTATTTTCAGGTAATATTTGTGTAACTTGTTCCATGTTTCTGAAATATATCGAGCCAATTATCAAATTATCAAGAAAATAAAATAAATTCATATATATAAAAATATATATATGATTTTTTGTAACTTTTTTTTCTTTTTACCACTTTCTTGCAGTTTATGCATTTATTTTTGGATAATTTCTTATTTAGTTGCTTGTCACTTTCTCCACATGGTTTTGAAAGAAATCGAGACAATCTGCACAAGTTTCTAAGGGTTAAAAGAGCGTACTTTAAATATTTTAAAACTCACTTTGTCTCCTGCACATTTAGAAAACTTGTTATTCGTGAATTTTAAATAGCCTCTTTGATTTTAAAACTATTTACAGAGCAGAGGATTGTGGAGCGAAACCTGCGCGCCGCTCAGACGTTGGGATGACATTTCTTCACGTGTAACTTCAGGCTGTATTTGACGATGAAGCTGCGCGAGCAGAGCGTGCAGGCGTACGGTCGCTCCCCCCGTGTGCACGCTCAGGTGCGACTTGAGGTGAGCCGACTGCGTGAACTTCTTGCCGCACTGGCTGCAGGTGAACGGCCTCTCGCCCGTGTGGATCCGCATTGTGAACGTCCAGGTTCTGAGACGTGGCGTACGTCTTGGAGCAGACGGCGCACGTGAAGCGTTTCGCTCGGGCGCCCGGCTGCCCGTGAGCGAGCGGGCGTCCTGATTGGTCCCGTAGAGGGCGTAGTTCATCACGTCGGCGTCGTCGTACTCAAACGCAGAGTTGCTGCTTTCAGACAGCTGGCAGTCTGTGGAGGTGGAGCCCGTCACGTTGATCATCTTCAGCCCGAAAGCGTCGCCGTCCAGGTTTTCGTTTTGGTGAAAGTGAGCGTAACTCATCGGGTTTTTCGCCTGTTTGGTCCACGTCAGGCTGAGATCCAGCTCCGCTCTGTTTGGCTCCATCAGAGCGCCGTTACCGAAATATGTTTGCCTGTTGGCGCTCGGAGGGACCAGCGGGGACTCCTGGTGGACCAGCTGGACGTCCGGGTCCACCTGTGCAGAGTAGGAACAAACCGACTCGCCGGCCTCCATCTCGCCGCCGCCGAGCTGAGCGGAGCAGCCGGGCTCGCTGCGGGGAGAGTCCAGCGTGTACACGGTGACGCTCTGCTGCGCGCCTGCTGTCTTCAGAGCGAGCGGCTCAGAGGACGCCCTCCTGTCCGCGTCCTCGTCCACCGTCCAGTGTCTCTTCACGCTCCGGCTGACGGGCGCGGACGCGGCGGGCTCTCTGACTGCGGGCGTCCCTCCATCAGCGGGTGTTTGGTGATCTGCGAGAAAAGAGAAAATAACGTCAGATGCAAACACACATTTACAGGAATTTCCGTCCTGTAATCCTGTTCACACCGTTTCCGGTAACCACCTGTCCTCTTTAACCCCGTGAAACCCGAGCGAAGCGCTTTGATTTCCGTCAAAACACAGAAGCCAGAGAGCAATTTAATATGACACGGCCCCAAAAACAGCAACAACAAAAATAATTAGAGGGTACAAGGAAATGACCTGAAAATAAGAAAAACAGACAAAAAAGTTCGAAACAAATGAGAAAAAATCCTGAAAAAAAATCCCACTTTTTTTCCTGTAACATAATATTAAACATATAATTACACTAATATTAAATACATTTCCTGGAAATTATCCCCATGCTTTTTTTCTAATATTCTGATAACCCATTTTTAGTCTCTTTGTTGTTTGTTTGTTTGTCTCTTTGTTGTCTTTCTGTGTTTTTGTTGTTTTGTTGCATGTGAAAAAAACTTTTACTCGCTTAAAAATCCACATTTGTCTTCCACCTTTAGGTTTTAATTACTTTAAATAACTTATGTGACAAATCTGTTTTTTTTTTTTAATTCATTTTTTATAACCAAATTGGTTTGATTTCTTTTAGAAAAATGAGCAACTTAACAAGCGAGAAATTAGCAATATATTTGTTAAAGGGTACAAGAAAATTACCTGAAAATAAGCACAAAAGTAAAACAAATACCTAAAAAAACAGAATAAAAACCAAGAACTTTTGGTTTCACGCTGGTACTCACCTTCCTCGAAGGCGTCGTTACTGTCCGAGTCTTCATCTTTGATCAACACCACGTCTGGAAGCTGGAAAAGATTTCATTAAAAACAAAAAACAAAAAAAACAACTCTTACAGCAGCACAGCTGCAAGAGGAATAATTATATTGACCAATAAATATAAAGTTCAATTATTATCATCAACAAACCTCATTAAGGCAAACACATGAGACGCAGATGAAGTCGATAAAATGCAAACTAATTAAGATAAAATGTCCCTTGAGTCCTGATTGGCTGACTCATCTTTCAGGTTAATTAACTTTTTAATGAGAACATAATTTAAAAAAAAGAAAAAAAAGAAAAGGAAACCAGAGATGGTTGTAACACCAAATTAAATTCTAACAGTTGCTGGAGATCAGCCTTCAGCCGAGTGATTCACCAAAACTGCAGAAATGTTCAGAGCAGTTATTGTTTTAATCCTGTTATCTCAGAATCTCTGTGCAATTATCACATTATCTAAAAAACATGTTATAACGAAAATACGACTTTCCGCTGCAGCTAATGAGGTCTAATATATAAATAAATCCTGGTTATCTTAAATTAAGGGATCAACCTGCACTGAGCATGTGCAGCACAGATAAGGAGATGATTAACTTTTGATCT
This sequence comes from Plectropomus leopardus, assembly GCF_008729295.1. Lineage (NCBI taxonomy): Eukaryota > Metazoa > Chordata > Actinopteri > Perciformes > Serranidae > Plectropomus > Plectropomus leopardus. The sequence goes on from NC_056474.1 coordinate 959,653, forward strand.
ACAGATTAATATGAGAATTAATATAATTTCAGCTGGGGTCTGTATTCACTGTCAAATTGACTTGATTTCTTGAATAAATAAATAAATACAAATTGAAGAAGGCAAAGAGCAATTAAAGAAGAAATGACCCAAACATTAGAAAACAAGAACATTACCTGAAAATTAGTAATCTCATAGAATTCTGACTTTTTTCTTATAAATTTATGTGATTAATATTGTTTTGATACAACTCAATTCACTTTTCTCACAATATTAAGATTTCTTTTGAAATTTCAAAATTTACTTGTAATATTGTGACCTTTAATAACTAATCTATGATTTTTGAAACAATTACTTAAAAAAAAAAGGCAATGAACAATTAAAGAAGAAATGAAACAAACGTAAGCAAGATATAAGTTTGAAAAATTCAAGAAAATTACATGAAAATTTGTAAATATTAATATAATATAATTAATAATAATAATAACGATAATAAAAGTGCAATGAGGTAATTAAAGAAATGACCCAAACATTAGCAAGAAAATTAATTAAAAGATAAAAAATGAAAAATAGTAAATACTAATATAATAAATAAATAATTAACAATAAATATGTAAATAATAATAATAATAATAATTAAATGTAAGAAAAAAATACATTTTTTTATACATAAAATATATACAGATATAAAGCGCCTTTCTAGTTTTGCCCCACCTCCTCTTCTCTCATAAATAATGAACAGTCCCTGTGTGTTTATCAATTTTTCTTAATTTGGTCGATTAGTCGACTCTCAGCTCCGGGATCAGCTGAGGAGCGGCCGTAGAGACCGGCAGCAGTGAGGTGATACAGATGAGATGATGTGTTTACCTCCTCCCGGGGACCCGCCACCCCCTCCTCCTCCTCCTCCTCCTCCTCCTCCTCCGTCTCCTCCGGTGTCTCCTCCGTCGGTGTCCCGGTGCTGCTGCGGCGTCTCCGCCGCCGGTGCGCTCTCCGCCGCGGGTGCGAACTCCGGTTCCGCCGCCGCAGTCCCCCCGCCGCCCCGGACCACGATGGACTGGATGAGGTGCAGCTTCTTCCGCAGGTCGTCGTTCTCTTTGCGGCTGCGGCTGATCTCGCGCTGCAGCGCCGCGTATCCTTCGTCCACCAGCTCGCAGATTTCCGCCACCGCCGCTTTGGTGAGCGCGCTCATGATGATGCACAGCTGCTCGTGCAGCGCGCTGCTGCTTAGCACGGACATCCCGCCGCTCGCGAGGACACCGGGCCGAGACACCTGCTAACGGGCCGCGCGGAGGTCCGACGGCCGCCGAGACACGGTCAGATGTCGGTAACGGAGCCGCTGAGCGTGTTTGGGTTTTAATTTGTCGCTCCGCTCATCACAAAGGCGACAACTACTTCCTGCTGGATTACACTTCCGGAATAACACTGCCGACTTCAAAATAAGAGCCTGGTGTTATTGTTGACCGGAGGAGGGGCACAAACATATGGAAGCCCATTTCTGCCAATAAAAGAAAACTATAAGAGGAAAACTCAGTCATAGTAATGATAATAATAATAATAATGATGATGATAACTATAATCATAATAATAATAAATCATAAAGTCAAAGTTATGAAATAAAAAGTCAAAAAAATGAATGAGTAAAAATAACGCATTGCAAAATTTTGGAGTAAAAAACAAAAAAATATTAATATTGCAAAAATGCTGAACGGTTTGTTAAAAAGCAGGATTACAAGGGTAGATACAAAAGGTAGGTTTTAAATTAATGTGTTAAAAAAATAATAGGCCTAAATGATGAATATATTGCAAAAAATAGATACAAAATAGAACAAACAGGTAATTGAAAAGAGTAAAAAAAAATAAATAATTTACTGAATGATAATAATATGTCAAAATTGAATAAAAAAATTTAAGAAATGGATAATTTAAAAAAATGAATGGGTAAACATATATAAATATATTAAAAATGCTCAATTTTATTTCGATTTATAAATTATTTGATGTGATTTATAAATTATACCTGTTGACTATTAATTTACTGTCAGTTAAATTTATGGAAAGAACAGAAATGTGTACATTAATAGCTCCATGATGTTATTGCAGCTCCATCTGCCAGTAAATTTAGTGAAAAAAGGACCAGAAATGACGTTTTGTATTTAAATGTGAGGTGAAGACCTGGAGGCCGTGTGCGGCTCCCTGCTGAGCCTGCTGTTGTTGGGTCACTGTGTGAGTGGTTTTGTTTGACAGCAGTGGAGTCGGTGAGAGTCCAGTCAGCTGCTGCTTCTCTGCGCTTCTATTGTGTGAAAGGCGTTTGTTTGTGTTTCTATCGGACATTGTGTGTCGGGATGGAGAACGGTCCGACACAATGAACCCGGACGGATAAAACATCACGTCATCAGCTGGTAGATGTTTCTGTTTCTCCTCGTGCCTCACCGAGGCAGGAAATGACATTTTGGGATTTTAGAGGCCCACAGTGATATATATACACGATATATATATATATGTATATAATATATATATATATATATATATATATATATTATATATATATATATATATATATATCTAATGAACCTTCACATGCTTGTATGTATATATAAATTATTTGACACATTTAACACTTTGATACTGGAGTAAATTGGTTGGTTTGATTTCTTTGAAAAACATGGACGAAAGGCAACAAGCAACTTAACAAGACATGGCTCAAAAATGTGAAAAACATTGGTATAGGTAATAGTAGTATAAATAATGTTATTTTTTATTCTTTTTTTTACCAGATGGTACGGGACTGGTACCCAGTATCGTGTGATGACCTGATCTCAGATACCTGGATGGTAAAAACAGACTCAGAACATCCGTTCATTAAGATTTCACACTTTTTATTCCAGATTAACACCAACTAATGAACATTCACATGCTTCTTACAGGCGTCGGCTCTCGTTCCTCTGATCGAAGGACTGAAGTGGACCCAAACAGCCCACGTTGTTTCTGAGGTAAGAACTGATCTGGATCTGGGGCCCAAATTATGGAAGTAAATCTGTTCTGTCTTATTTTCAAATTATTCCCAGATGTATACTCTGAATTTTATAACAGGTATTTTGGCATCTAAATTTGGCCTATTGAATTTGAGCATTTTACAAATATTATTAGTTTTTTTTTTTTTTTTTTTAATGTGAATTTTGGATTCTGAATTAAGGTGAAAATGGGAGCAGCAGCCACGGGTTTGATTCCAGCTTCGGCCTTTTGCGGCATGTCATCCCCTCTTTTTACCCCTTTCACGCTTAAGCTCTCCTGTCTCCAATAAAGGCAAAAAGAAAAAAAGAGGAGGAAAAAAGATAAATACATAAAAAACTAAATTAAAATCAATACAATAAAATTTAAATATAAATAAATAAAGGTGAAAATGACAATGAAAATCTGAAAAAAGGCAAAAAATTCAGATACATAATATTCATGTGTAAATATTCAGTGCTAGAAATTCAACGGCTTTTTAATTTCAGAATCAGATGGAACAGATTTACTTCCTCACGAAATCACAAACCGTGTAACTCTCAGAGAGCTCCGAATTTAGCCGAAAATATTCTAGTACGTTCCCGCCTCCCAGGTTTTAGCCCAAGTTCGACTAGTAATTTTTGTGAGTGTGGCCCCAGGTCATATTTGTACAAGGCAGTTCAGATGTTAAAAACGTGTAAGGCCTGATGAACGGAAAACAGTCGAATCTACGGATCAGTTTTTCTAAAGCAAACTTTCTTTTAAAACTTTCAACTGAAAAATAAAAAAGATGTATTCAAAGGACAGGTTGAGTACCAGCAGTGAGGTCCTGGTCTTTCACAGTTTTGGAGCTCAGTATCACGAGTGCAGAAATTCAGCTGCTCGCAGTGTTCAGCGGTGACAGGAGGCGGGTTTCCATTAACCCTTAAACTGCGCAAATTGAAACTGCGAATATAAAATACGCCTAATGGAGACACGGCGATTTAGTAAAAAAAAATTCAATTTACTGCAGAAAAAAGTTTGAGGTGTTATTTCAGGTGATGCCAAAAAGACTTATTTTGCAAAAATAAGAAATAAAGCTGCTGATGTTTTGAACATCTGTCGCCATGGTTACTGTGATGTTATGGTCAGAGGAGAAGTCGCAGAGCATCACTCAGAGGAAACACGGTCGGAAACACGATCAGCTCCACGCTGAGTTTCATCAACACTGTGAAAACATTAAGTGTTGCGCGCATGTGTGATGGAAACCCGCCTCGTGTCGGTGTTAAACGGGAGCGGCGCTCTGCTCCGCCGGATGGTGCTTCTGCTGGTGGATCCTCAGGTTCTGCTTCCCGGCGAATCTCTTCCCGCAGTGCTCGCAGGCGAACGGCCGCTCTCCGGTGTGGACGCTCTGGTGCGTCTTCAGGTGTCCCGACTGCGTGAAGCGCTTCCCGCACTGAGCGCAGCTGTACGGCCGCTCGCCCGTGTGAACGCGCACATGCGTCTCCAGGCTGCGGGACGACGTGAAGCATTTTCCGCAGTAGCTGCAGACGAAGCGTCTGTCCCTGCAGTACCTGTTCAGGTCCAGCGGGTCCACTCTGGATCCCCCGAGACCCAGAGCTAAAGGGAAACCCGCGACATTCAGGTCTGACACTTTGTCCAGCAGCGTCGGCCGCTGAGGGACGGGCACCATGCTGGGCAGGCCCTGACCGGTCCACGACGAGCACAGGTCCAGGTCTGAGTCGTAGGGGAGGGAGCTGATCAGGGACACGCCTCGCTTCAGCTCAGAGGTCCCGAGCAGCGAGCTGGGGCTCCCTCCGGACCCGAGCAGGAACGGCTTCCTCGTCGGAGCTTCGCAGTCCGACTCGGACGCCAGATCAAACACCACGTCTGACGAGCTCTCGGCGCCGCCTGCAGGGCCCGGAGACCCCGGTGCACCGTGGGATTCCTGACGCTCTGACGCTTCGTCGCTGTTCTGATCCCACAGCCGCATGTCGGCCGCTGAGGTCCTCATCCCGGAGGGTCCCTCATCACTGTCCTCTCTGTCTGACGGCTGCACCTCCGTCCCTTCACACACACACACACACACACACACACACACACACACACACACACACACAGTTTAAACATGGCGGCAGAGTTGGAGGTCATTCTGCATTTAAGGCCTCAGAGACTAAAGACCAGCGTGACCACTTCTGTCAAAACTTCTGCTTTTACATAAAACCTGTTTACACTAAAAAAAAAAGAAACAAAAACAGAGGCTGCAGTTTGTCTGTGCATTCGCTGTCAAATTGTCACATGACGCTTTCAGCAGGTTTCTATTAACTCTGAAATTGCACGCCATAAATATGAAATACGCCTAATGGAAACTCAATTTAGAAAAAAAACCCTCGCATTTATTGTAAAAAAGTTTTCACGCCTGCATGAGGTGGTCTTTCAGGAGACTGGACAAATCCGCATTTGTCAAAACTGCAATGGAAACACTTTTTTTAGGCTTTTCTAGGTCACATGACGCTGTGAGGTCACATAACGCTGTGAGGTCACATGACGCTGTGAGGTCACATGACGCTGTGTCTATGTGCTTGTCAGGAGGAACTGGCTCCCTCATGATGCAGCAGGAGCTACAACATAACTCTGAGAAAATTTTGAATCCACAATTCCTCTGTGAAATCGTGGACTACATCTCCCAGAAATCCCTCATACACAGCCACGCCCACGTATAAGGGGCTCGCCTTTCCATCATGGCTCCATAACACGCCTACGTGGCCTTGGATTGGAAATAATGACGGCTAGTGCGGTGGCTGCAATAGAAATAAAGCTGCTGATGTTTTGAACATCCATCGCCATGGTTACTGGGATGTTATCACCAGAGGAGAAGCTGCAGAGCATCACTCAGAGGAAACGCAGTCAGCTCCACGTCGACATTTTGAAAATATATCCTAAGTTTTGTTTAAATCTGTGATGGAAACCCGCCTGCTGACTGTGTGATATCACAGCTTTCATCTTCTCTCCTCGGTGATCTGTGATTTATTTTGAAGCCATGCCGGCTGTTTCCCTCAGTCCGGCTGTCAGTTAAACATTCATTTCTGGATTATTAACGGTCGCCGTGTTTCCTCGCTCACCGTCCTCGTTGATGAGCAGCTCGTCCGTGTCGTCGCTCCTGTCCGCCTCCTCTTTGGCCATTTCCTCCTTTATCAAAACAACATCTTGCTCGCTGGGCTCCTCCGCAGCTCCCGGCGAATCCTGAACGTAGAAAAAACATAGAATAAACACGTTAAATTTAACCTTTAGGTCCCGCTTTAATATTACACACATCTGTATCTCTCTAAACACAAAATGTGCTCTTTAAAATCAATTTTTTTAAAATATTATACATTTGAAAAGTCCAGTTTTTTCTGACATCATGTAAATGTACAGACTGGATCCTTAAATTTGGTCTTTGTCCTCTCACCTCTTTTCCCCCAGGAGTCAGCTCTGCCGTCACCTCCAGCGCAGCGACCCGTCCGCTTCTTTTCAGATTTGCTTTCGACTGTTTGGGCCTCGCTGCAGCTGGTAAGGCACGCTCTGGGTGCAAAACACATCAACAAAGTTACCATACTGGCTGCTCAGGTGGGACGAAGGGGATCTCCAGGGGTCTCTGAAGGGGTCTGAGGTGGATCTGGACTCAGTACGTTTATGTGCACAGATAAATCGAGGTACAGTTATGCTCGATTAGGCCATTTATTGGTTGGATTTCTTTCAAAAACATGGAGAGAAGGCAATGAGCAACTTAACAACACAAAACAATAACACATGCCCCCAAAACTGCAAGAACTTTGTAAAAAAAAAAAAAAAGAAAAGAAAAAAGTTAGAAGGAAATCACATGAAAATGAAAAAAAGAAAATGTAATTATTTTCTTTAAGCACGATTCAAAATATTATTATATAAACCTAATTGTGTATTTTGATGCCTTTTCTGAATATTCTAGATCAGCTGTTTAATTTGGCAAATATGCATTTAGGGTTTAAAGTTTTATAGCAGTAAAATGGCGAATTGTAACCTGACTCAACTAAATCGCTAACCTGACTTTTTATATCCTGTCTAAAACAAATCAGTGGGAGTCAATAGTCAAAATGACTAAAAAATGAGCACTTACTGTCTATAAATGTGTAACTAAGTTATTTAAGTTTACTTTGTGGGGAAAATACTGGAAAACTGTTGGTTCAGTAAACTAACAATTTGAGTTATTTTACTTTATGTGACATCACATGGTCGTTATTAGGTGTCCCAATACTTTTTCTGAATACTCTAAATTAAGTCTTAAATTGGCATATACATGTATGAGGCATATACATGTATGTAGGGGGTTAAGCTTTATATTGATAAAAGTCCACTCTGCTTGCTAGCTGTTAACATTTACTCCTAACCTGATTTTTTTGCATCCTGTGCAACAAAATAGTGGGAGTCAATGGTCAAAACGACTCAAAAAATGACACTCTCAATTATAAACAGGACTTAAAATCTATCAGTGCCTACTATATATAAATAATGTGTAGTTAAGTTATTTCTGTTGATTTTGTGGTTAAAATGTTGGGAAATGCCAAGAACCAGCTTCAGTTTTAAAGTTTAAAGTTATTTTACCTTTTCTGATGTCACATGCTCTTAATTATCCATCTGAGTGCATTTTCTGAATATTCTAGATCAAGTCTTAAATTCGGCATACATACATGTGTGGAGGGGAAGCGTTTATATCAATAAAGGGGCAAGTTTACTCTGTTTGCTCGCTGTGAACGTTAACTGCTAACCTGACTTTTTAGCGTGAGTTAAAGGTAAAAAACGACTTTAAAAAATGACGCTTTAGTGTAATTTGGGGTTTAATATATATGCCGAATTATAAATGACACTGAGAAAAAAGTATCGTTACAAAGTCGTCGCTGTCACTTAACAAAGGGCGCGTTTTATAAACAAAATAACATTTTCTGAGCAGTTTTTTCATGGAGTTTGGTGTACAGCACCGAGCGGAAAAACAGCGGTTATCGGAGTTTATTAATTGCGGTTAACATGCTGCCGCCGTCATCGGTGTCACGGAGGTGGAAATAACGGACATTTAAAACAAAAACAAAAAAAAACTCACCGACGGTGAAACCCACACCCCCCCGGCCGGCCGCCTCCAGCCCGCCGTCGCCGAGCACCGCGGCGCTCCCCCGGTGTCCCCGGGCGATGATGGTCTCGATGAGCTCCAGCTTCCTCCGCAGCGCCTCGTTCTCCTTGTGGCTGCGGCTCAGCTCCAGCTGCAGCACCGCGTAGCTGTCGTCCACCAGCTCGCAGATCTCCGCCACGGCCGCTCTGGTCAGCGCCTCCATGATGGACGTCAGCTGGGAGTGAAACGCCTTGTAGCTCGTCATGATGCGCGGACGTGAAACGACAACAAACCGCCGAAAACGTCAGTTATAAACCACCATGAGGGACGCGCGGCGCGTGCGGGAGGACAGTGCGGGGTCCGGTCAGCTGTCCGCGGTCAACTGGTCCTTCCGTTAGCCGGGCAGCGAGAGACCACCGCGGGGACGCTGACGGATGCCGCTGCGGTTAATCGACGTTTGTTTGTTGTTGGTCGGTTGTCTCCTCCTCAACGTGTCGGAACAACTTCCGTAATGCCACTTTCAAAATAAGAGCTCAAAGTGGATGAAAGCGGTGCTGCCTTCGCGTGCGCCATGTAAACTCAGAACAAAAGGTTTTTTTCGAGTAAAACATCAACGACAACAATAATAATAATAATAAATCAGCATATACAATAATAATTAAACAATTAAATGAGAAATGCAAATGAAAAATAAATAAAGATAAAATGAAAGTAAATGGTAATAGGGAATGATTTGTATCTGAGAAATGAAAATAGGGATAAAAGAAATACAATAGAGAGATGGTAAATGGGATAATAAAAAATAAGTAAAAAGGAACCAAATAAAACACAAATAATTAGAGGAAAATACGGAGATAATAGGTAGACATAAAGATAATAAAGTGAAATAAAATGGAGAAATAAAAATAGTGAAAAATAAGTTTCAAATATAAAAAAACGTAATAAGGACTGGTGCATATGCATATAGATCAGTGACAGAAAGTAATAACAGGACAAGTACTCTACTGAAGTAGCTACCTGTACTTTGTCTAATTACCTCCAGTTTATGGCACTTTTTACCTCACCTCAAAGGTAAATATTGTAATTTTTGTATTTTTACTACAATATTTGACATCTATAAATAATGGTCACTTTGCAGATGAATAGGCTGTAAAACAGGATTCATTATTGTACATTATATATGCTCCGTGGTAAAGATAAAACTACCTCACACTAACACACAAAATACTGCTAGGAAGTCAGTGCATCAGTCTCAATATTAAGCATACACTATAAATAATAATTCTGTTATAGTAATTATTATATTTATGTGGGAAAATACGTGATATTTAATTGATTTAATTGAATCAGGTATTAGTATCAGTCTATATCTGCTGCCTTCATTTGTAGTGATAATATTTCCCACAGTACTTGAATGCAGCATCAGGCCGGTTTCTATGGTAACGCCTGACAACAGAGAGGACGATGGTTTACAGTGAGTTAAAAACAAAAAGGACAACAAAATAACATTTCTCTGCTATGTTTCTGTCGTTTATCACTGTTGTTTGTAAATTAAACGTTTAACTTTGTGTTTTTTAGAAGCTAAAAGTGAAATTTTAGATGTTAATTACGTAAATGAAGCAGCTAACGGTAATTTTTGGGGGGATTAAGCTAGCTGCTAATGTTAACGTTAGGTAATGCGCTCTCCGTTTAAATAATTATGAATAATATTATTGGTGAATGGAGGTTCAGTTTTAATTTTGGGTAAAGTTTGAGTTTATTGCGACCACTGTCTCGGTCTGGCTGATTTTGAGCAGTCCACTGATTTAGCATGCTAACGTTAGTTTTACTTTCTTCACTACCAATAATAATTTGACATTTAACCCTTTGAAACCTGAATCGACATCTGTTTCTTTAAACTGTTTACCAGCTGTTTGACTCCTAAAGTGGTGTGATTTCTTTTCAAAACATTAGGAAAAAAGGCAATGAGTAATTTAGCAAGAGATGGCTCAGAAACTGCAAGAAATTTGTGAAAGGTGAAAAAAAAGACTTGAAAATTCATTAAAAAAGGTGAGGATAATTAGAAAAGTATTTAAAAAGAGGTGGTAAAATGTCCAAAAAGTATATTTAAATTTTAACACATTTTTTCCAGAACTTTCTATTTCTTTTTATTTTTTTTTGTTGTTGTTTGGTTTCTTTTTTTCTCTCCAAACATGGCTTCAAAATAACCTCATAGTAAAGAAAAGCAGGCGCATTGATCTGTAAGTGATGTAATGTGAGTAATGATGCTGCTGCAGAAACGCAGCGCCCCTCCTGATGTTTGTTGTGTTGTTACTGCACCAAAGTGTTTTCTCCTCATATTTTTGAGTGTTTGTGTGTGTGTTTTGTGTGTTTTTGTGTGTTTTTGTGTGCGCAGTCACAGAGGAGCTGGTCCGCCGCCGGGCCGAGCACAACGAGTGTGAGATCTTCTCCCTGGAGGAAGTTTCTCTGCACCAGCAGGACATCGAGAGGATCGAGCACATCGACAGGTGGTGCAGGGAGCTGAGGATCCTGTACCTGCAGAACAACCTCATCTCAAAGATCGGTGAGACGTCACGCAGTGAAACTGAAAACTGGATGAAAAAAAACTGGAAAAAAAACTAAAAAACGGTTCACTCTGTAAAAGTATTTAACTAAAGATGATTGTATGACGATTGCTATTAATTGAAACCAAAAAACAATGTCAAAAAATAGGGAAAATGTCCTTCATAAATGTAATAATTTTCTAATAAAATTATGCAAAAGAAAAAAAATGTATATATTAAGTATTTACAGACACATATAATTTTCATTACTTTTTTTATTTTTTGCTTATTTTCAGGTAATTATTTTGTAATTTTTTTTACTAATTGTTTTGCTTATCTTCAGGTCATTTCAGAATCAGAATCAGAAAAAGATTTATTGCCAGGTATAGTTAACACAATACGAGGAATTTGTTCTGGTGGGTTGGTGAAACATAAATATAGAAAAAAAACAGATAAAATAGAAGATACAAATATAAAATATAAAATATAAAAAGTACGAGTCTAGCAGTGCAAAACAAAACAAGTAACAGTCTTGTCTTGTTCAGCTGCTCGTTTATTTCCTCCCCCATCTTTTTGAAAGAATTCAAACTAATTTGCTCAAATTCTAGAGGATTAAATATTTATAATTTCTGTTTAATTTATTAACCTTCAGAACTCTCAAGTTGGTTTTAAAGGCAGTTTTTTTGCTGTCTTTATTTAGTTATTCATTTTATTCTTACAAATCTCATTAAAATTTTTAGATATTATGTCCAACAATCATGCTGGCAGCTTTGAGTTACCAACCAAAAAAGACAAACAAACCCGGGTTTTTTTGAGGGACGTCTCTCGACCGTCAAATCACCAAATCAGTGTTTACGTTTACGTTGTTTGATTGTTTGTTTAGAGAACGTCGGACGCCTGAAGAAGCTGGAGTATTTGAATTTGGCCTTGAACAACATCGAAGTCATTGAAAACCTTGAAGGTCAGTATGCAGAACACAGACCCCCCCCCCCCCCCCCCCCCCCCCCCCCCAGAAATAACAAACATTCCCTAAATTATGTTTCAATATTCAGATTTAATCTTGTTCTGATTTAATTTTATTTTTTTAATTTTAATGTGATGTAGTCATGAAAAAGAACCGATGAGGAGAATTGACGATTGTTTCAGAGAATGTTAAAATGTCTTAAAAATTAGCATCATAATAATAATAAAATATTTCCAGGCTGCGAGAGCCTCCAGAAACTGGATCTGACCGTGAACTTCGTGGGCCGTCTGAGCGGCGTGGAGTCTCTGCAGCACAACGTCCGGCTGACCGAGCTGTTTCTGGTGGGGAACCCCTGCACCGAGTTCAACGGCTACCGGCAGTTCGTGGTGTCCTCGCTGCCGCAGCTCAAGGTAACCGAACAGCTGGAGCGAGACAACATCTAATGCCAATGCCGATTTGAACATTTACGACAGATGTTGTTGATATTTTGTCGGTTTGAAGTCGTGTTGTTAAGTTCTAAAAATCCAAACTTCTCATACCAAGGTGAGACATTTTTTCAATTTTTTTTTTCCAAAATGAACTTTTTTAGAATTAATTCTTTAATTAACTTTTATTTAATTTTTTTTTTAATAAACTTTTTTCATTGACTTTTTTTTTAAGATGAAAGATAAAATTCCTCCTAATCCTTTGCAGACATAAAATACTTTGTTTACCGAATAGGTCAGATGGGCAGTCTTTTTAACTTTTTTGTTTTTTAAATTTACTTTTTTTTAATTAAATTTTGAAATTAACTTTTTAAGTAAGGTTTTTTTTTAATTTTTTTTTTTATTTACTCAAAAAAAATTTAAAAAGGGGGTATGATTTGAAAAGTTTTCTCTTCCTTCTCCTTTCACACATAAAATGTATTCACCTCCTCTTACTCCTCTTTGGAAATGAAATACTGAATAAATTTGCTTGATTTCTGTCAAAAAATAGGACGAAGGCAAAGTGCAACAAAAGAAAACAATAAAAGTACAAGACATTTGTTAAAAGTAGAGAAAAAGTTAAAAGTACAAGATTTTTTTTTTAAATTAGATAAAAATATTTACAAAAATATTTTTACAATATTAAAAAGGTCATGACCTGGAAAAAGTGATTAAAAACTATAATAATTTTGTAACATAATTTTAAATATGAAACTATGATACGATACAGATTAAAAAAAAGGAATAAATAATTAAAGTCATTTTGGTTTGGGTGAAGATTTGGATGAGGAACTCTGAACTGTGACTGAGAGTTTTGGTTTGTTTGTGTCGTCAGTGGCTGGACGGGACGGAGATCAGCGGTCGGAGAGGATTCGGGCCTCTCAGGGGCTGGAGGAGGTGAGGAGACGAGTGTGGGAGCAGGAGGAGGAGTACCTGCGGAGGAGAGCCAGGGAGAGAGAGGAGGCACAGAGGAAGGAAGCAGGAGAGGAGAGAGGAGACAAGGAGAGGAAAGCAGGCTTCGACGGCCGCTGGTACACCGACATCAACAACACAGTGTGAGCGCAAACTGGACCGCTTCCTGTCAGAGCCGAACACGCCTGAGCGTTAACAAAGGGCCAAAAACAGAAATAAGCTGTTGTGTTGCATTCTGGGAAATGTAGGAGCTAGTGTTTTTTTTTTTTAGCTCGATCCACACTATGGATTTCACTGCCTTTGCTCCTTTTTTAAAAGACAATTTATGGAAATGTGATATTAAAATGCTGTCGTAAAACTGAAAAATATCAACAGAGCCGTAAAAAAAGCAAAGAAGCATCCTTACAAGTGAAACTACTGTGTTTAAAAATATATTTTAGGAAAGAGAATTTCACTGTCGCTGGAAACCTCATATATGACAAAATATTTATCTGATTTTGTAATAATTATATTGATAATAATAATAATAATAATAATGATGATGATTCTTCTTCCTCTTCCTCTATTATTATAATGGTTATAAGAATCAGAAAAAGTATAAGGTAATTCAAAAATACTTTATTAAAAAATAATAACAATCAACATAAACTTAAGTAATAAAACAAGAGGAAATAGAAATAAAATGGAGATAAAATGAAATGAAATGATAATAGTAATGATAAAAAATAAGTTTTAAAAGACTTAATTAAAGAAAGAAACACATTAATAATAATAATGATAATAATGATACAATAAGTCAATAATAGGTGTTAATTGTGATAGTCTACAAACATTTATGTAAAACTAAATTAATTTAGAGTGAAAATAAAATAAAAAAAGATTTACCAAAAAGATCATGTCCGACAGCCCATTAGTTTAAAAATACTATAATATAAATACTTAAAAAAAAATAACAATCAACATAAACTAAAGTAAAAAAGCTAGAAGAAATAGAAGTAAAATAAAGATGAAATGAAATAAAATTGAGAAATGATAAAAGTGATGAGAAAAAAATAAGTTTTAAAAAGTCTTGATTAAAAAACACAAATATTAATAATAATAATATTATTAAAAATAATGATGCTAAGTAAATAATAAGTGTTAATTGTGATAAAAAGACTCACACTTGCTGCACTGAATCAGATTTATTTTCTGGAGAAGATAAAAGTTGTGTTTTCATTATAAACTGAAGCTGAAGTGGCTGAATGTTTCTGCGTCTGTAGTCCGGCGTCGGAGGAGAATAAGGAGAACCAGGAGGTGGAGGAGAGCGTGACGACCCCCGAGTCTGATGAGGAGCGGCGGGAGAAGGAGTTCTGGCACACGCCGTGTTCATTCACCCCCGAATCTCGTCTGGAGGCTCATCGCCACCTGGAGGAGAAGAGAAGGGCAAAGGAGAAGTAAGAGCTCTTTGTTTAAGATTATTCACCCACGATTACACTTCTCCTGTGCAGACTGACTTTATTTAACCCTTTAGGGCCTACTTTAATATCACACACACACACTCTCTCCTGCATCCCTCTGCGCACAAAATGTGCTTTTCAAAATCAGTCTTAAAAAAATATTAAACATTAATAATTTACTTACATTGAGTTCATTTTTTTAACCCAACATCAGTCCTAATCACAAAATATCAAATATTCATTCATTTTCAGAATTTCAACCCTTTAAATGTCAGGTTTGGTCACGAGGACACGATGTTTTTAGATGAAAAAAACAAACAAATGAAAATTAATAATTTTCAGTCTCCTCCTCCTCAGTGTGTGAGTGTAGCTGCTGACAGTCTGGGATATGTCAGTGTGTGAGTGTAGCTGCTGACAGTCTGGGATATGTCAGTGTGTGAGTGTAGCTGCTGACAGTCTGGGATATGTCTGAGTGTGTGAGTGTGTAGCTGCTGACAGTCTGGGATATGTCAGTGTGTGAGTGTCACAGTGTGTCAGTGTGTGAGTGTAGCTGCTGACAGTCTGGGATATGTCAGTGTGTGAGTGTAGCTGCTGACAGTCTGGGATATGTCAGTGATCAGCAGCTACATTGACTGTGACAGGTCACCTAGTGGAAATAGCATGTATTTCCTCCATATGCCAAATATGGTCAAAATGACCTCATCAGGTGGAAAATAGTCAAAATGACAAATTCAGAGTCAAAAGCCCAGAATGACACCCAGAAATAATACAAGTCCTGTTTTTCTGCTCTGATGGCTGTGGGATCAAAAATGTCAGTTTGAATGGGTTTCAATGGAGCATTTACAAATATGATATAAAACAGCTGAAAACCAGTATTCATAATATTTTAAGAAGTGTGAAGCAGTTTTGAGGTTTTGGCTGCAGTTCACATTTTGGCCACTGGATGTCGCTACAACACTGACCATCGTCATGACGAGTCGACAGGCTCAGGTTCAGCAGAAGAAATCAGCTGTCAGCCAGCGACCAGTTACACACTGATCTGCTGACACACACACCTCCTGGCCAAAAGTATGTGGACACGCAAACTTTCCACCTGGATGTGACAGTTAAGGGAGGTTTAAGGAAAATCATGACATTTGTTTTTCAAAGAAAAAAAAGGCCTAATTTGTTTTCCTTAACAAATGCAGAAAAAAATTTCCAAGAAGAAAAAGAAGCCAAAATTAAAAAAAAAAAACAAATGTTACAGAATGCAAAACTGCATTTATTTATTTTTTTTACTTCCAAAACTGCTAAATTCGCAAGATGGCACGTTTATCTTTAAAATCGTCAGTAATATCAACACAAAATACATCCATTTAAAGTTGTATTCCCCTCCCCCCAATGCTAAAATAGAAAAATAAAAAAACATAAATTCCTCCCCAGTTGAGAAAATGCCTTCAAAACCTGTGGGCCAAAATCATCCAAAAATCACCAATTTTATTTATTTAAAAATCACCACAGAAATCGTGCCTTCCAAACTCAGAGGGCATGTTTATCTAAAAAATCAGGAGTAAAATAAGCACAAAATACAGCTATTTAAAGTTGTATGCCCCTCCTCTGCAGCCTAAATAAAAAACATATGTCCCTCCCCGGTGCTTAAGAAATTATTTGACATGCCTCCCCATTTTTGTACCACCCCTTACCCTTCATAAATAACAAACAGTCCCTTAGTCATATTTAATATTTAGTTCTAATCCTGTTCTGAATTCATTAGTTTTCAAATAATATTTATTTCCCAATTTTCTTTTCCTAAAAACTTCCAAAAAACCAAAATAATCGGCAAGGATTTAAAAAATTTTTTTTCTTTTTTTTAAAAGAAAACATGCCTTTTACAAAATCATTAAAAAAAGAAAGATAAAAAAATGGCATTTAAAAAAAAAAAAAAAAAATCCAAAAGATTTTTTTGAAGGAAACATGCCTTCAGAGCTGGTGGGAAGGCACGAATTCTTTAAAATTGGCAGTAAGAATAGGTTCCTATACTTTCATGATTTCCGTCCACATACTTTTGGTCATCTGAGGCTGTATGTCTCAGTACCTCATGAGTGTTGACGCCGAGGCCAAAAGGTGTGCCGCCTCCTCCACCGATCACTGAGACGACTGATCGATCAATCGCGTTATCGAGCGCGTGGCTCGGGTTCAGGTGATTTGTTTCCGGAGCGGGACGGACGCGGACACCAGAAAAACAGACATAAATATCACGTTTTGACACGACAATTAGCAGGACGGATGAGGGGACGTCCGCAGGTGCTTGAGTGCGAGTTCATCCGTCGGGTTAATGAGAAAGTGTCCACGTTGGTTTCTGCAGCGGAGAACAAACCGAGCAGCAGCTCCAGAGGCTCAGAGAGGATTTCACTCCCACGTTTCGCTGCTACGTTTGTGACGGAATGAAGCAGTCGATGAACAGGAGGACGCCAATAATCCTGAATGATGTGCTGACCGTGTGTGTGTGTGTGTGTGTGTGTGTGTGTGTGCCGGCTGTCACCACTGGACAGTCAGTGACGGCTGTATAAAAGTAGATGATTTAGACATTAAGTTAAAACAACACTACTAGATCTAAAGGTGAAATATGGGTTTAGAGTTTCTTTGTAGGAATAAATGTGATGAAATACGCAACAATTTTAGCTTTTAAAATCTGGAGCGATGTCGATTTTCTTGTGCTGTTTTCAAAAGAAATTACAAGAAATGTTTTGAAGAAAAAAAAGGGCAAAAATGTTTTTATAAAAGCAGCCAAAATTTTTAAAGGGAAAAAAATTCCCCAATTTGTTTTGAAAAAGAAAATGGGAAAAAATTGCTTATTTTAAAGAAGACATGCCCTCCAAACTCTAAAAATGAATAAATAAAAAGGGGCAAACATTTTGTGAAGAAGAAAATAAGCACATAATACATGCCCTCCAAACCCATGGGCCAAAACTCCAAAAATTTAAAATACAAAATAAATGAATGCTTTTTTTTTTTTTTGTTAATGTCCCTTGTTCTGCTGGGGGACTTCAACGCTCACGTTGGCAATGACAGTGAGACCTGGAGGGGCGTGATCGGGAGGAATGGCCCCCCCGATCTGAACCTGAGTGGTGTTTTGTTATTGGACTTATGTGCTCGCCACAGATTGTCCATAACGAACACCATGTTCAAGCATAAGGGTATCCATATGCGCACTTGGCATCAGGACACCCTAGGCCGCAGTTCAATGATCGACTTTGTAGTCGTATCGTTGGACTTGCGGCCGTATGTCTTGGACACTCGGGTGAAGAGAGGGGCGGAGCTGTCAACCGATCACCACCTGGTGGTGAGTTGGCTCCGATGGTGGGGGAGGACGCCGGTCAGACCTGGCAGACCCAAACGCATTGTGAGGGTCTGCTGGGAACGCCTGGCAGAGTCTCCCGTCAGAAGGAACTTCAACTCCCACCTCCGGAAGAGCTTCGACCATGTCCCGGGGGAGGCTGGGGACATTGAGTCCAAGTGGGCCGTGTTCCGTGCCTCCATTGCTGAGGCGGCCGACCCCTGCTGTGGCCGTAAGGTGGTTGGTGCCTGTCGGGGCGGCAACACCCGAACCCGCTGGTGGACACCGGCGGTAAGGGGTGCCGTCAAGCTGAAGAAGGAGTCCTATCGGGCCTTCTTGGCCTGTGGGACTCCGGAGGCAGCAGACAGGTACCGACAGGCCAAGCGGAGTGCGGCGGCGGCGGTCGCCGAGGCGAAAACCCGGGGCATGGGAGGAGTTCGGCGAGGCCATGGAAAATGACTTCCGGATGGCTTCGAAGAGGTTCTGGACCACCGTCCGGCGTCTCAGGAGGGGGAAACAGTACTCCGTCAACACTGTGTATGGTGGCGACGGGGCGCTGCTGACCTCGACTCGGGACGTTGTGGATCGGTGGAAGGAATACTTCGAAGACCTCCTCAATCCCACCGACACGCCTTCCGTTGGGGAAGCAGGGCCTGGGGACCCGGGGGTGGGCTCCTCTATCTCTGGGGCTGAGGTTGCCGAGGTGGTCAAAAAACTCCTCGGTGGCAGGGCCCCGGGGGTGGGCGAGGTCCGCCCGGAGTTCCTCAAGGCCCTGGATGTTGTGGGGCTGTCGTGGCTGACACGACTCTGCAACATTGCGTGGACATCGGGGGCAGTGCCCTTGGACTGGCAGACTGGGGTGGTGGTCCCTCTTTTCAAGAAGGGGGACCGGAGGGTGTGTTCCAACTACAGGGGGATCACACTCCTCAGCCTCCCTGGTAAGGTCTATTCGGGGGTACTAGAGAGGAGGGTCCGCCGGATAGTCGAACCCCGGATAAAAAAAAACTAACAAAAAAAAGAAAGAAAAAGGCGACAAAATAAAGAAAATAATGGGCACCACATTTTTTAAAAAGAAAAAATTATAAAAAAAGCCAAAATGTTGTAAAGAAAACATGCCTTCCAAAGTTGTAAGCCCCTCCCCCCAACACCAAAAAACCCACAAAAACATAAATCACTCTCCAGTGCTTAAAACAATATTTGACATGCCTCCCCTTTGTTGCATCATCACCCCACAAATAATGAAGTTAGAGTTATAGTACGTTTATAGTAGTTATAGTTATATTTAAATATTCTGTTTTAATCCTGTTTCATTATTTTTGTTTAAATAATATTTATTTAAAAAAAAGCTATTATAAAGTAAGGAAAAGAACCAATAAGGAGTATTGGTGGTCGCTTTAGAGAGAGCATGGTCTTTAAATGTCCTTGCCTCAATGTCCTGGAAAAGAAAAAGTTTTATTTGCAGTTAATTAGGATCTCTGCAGTTACTTGAACTCCTGATTTCTGCATCACTTTCTTCTTTTAAATCACTTAATTTTATGGAAAGGCATTCCCATAATTTCTCTTTGAAGGATTATTATTATTATTATTATGATTATGTACATTAGGCCTGCAATAAGTGATAGGTGCTGTAAAAATAAACTTTATTATTACTTACACTGACGCGACACTGACGTATAGTTTTAACGAGCTGACACAGTCATTGTGGCGTCTACGTGTGTGTGTGTGTGTGTGTGTGTGTGTGTGTGTGTGTAGTGAGTCTGCAAAGTATTTGTTAAAGCCTAATTAATTTCCCGCCCAGTGCCGCTAATTATTGTTCACCCTTAAGGTGACCCTCTTGCCGGGGTGTTAATTGGGTGTGTGTGTGTTTCACTTCTCACTGTGCTTCATTTCTCCTTCTAACGCGCATGTGCGCACACACACACACACACACACACACACACACACACACACACAAAACTCACTCAGATTTCATGTTTCTATCGAAACATTGTGTTAGGTGCTGCTCTCAGATCAGGTCAATGTGGGTCAAAAAAAGCCAAAAAAAAGTCTGGTATTTTTTTGTATTTTAGCAATATTTTCTATCTGTTTTTTTTTATTACAAAAAAACCCACAATTGGCTTGATTATTATTACTTTTTTTTTTGTTTTGTTTTCGTTTTGTTTTTTTTAATTGTGACTTTATTTTTATTCAGAGCTCTGAATTCTACTTGAGTATTTTTACTGTTAGTACTTCAACACACATTTACTTTAAGTTTATTCAACAACATGTCAGTTTTATTACCGCAGAAGTTTTTCTTCTTCTCAGAGCCTTTTTTTGGTGTCATGTCTCCAGTCTTGTTGTGCACACGGCACTAAAGCTGCCCTTATATGGTGTTTGGGGGGGGTCACCTGTGCTGACAGGTGACTGATGACGAGCGGGATTCATCGCTGAGCTCACCTGCTCAGAGCAGATTTGGGTGGTTAGGTTTGTGCGTCTGGAGTCGCCCCCTCTTATAGTTTCTCTGACCACAAAATGAAGAAAATATATAAGAGAAACTAGCGTTTGCTGAATGAGGCCCCGTGTGTGTGAAGGAAGGTGTGACAGGTGTGTTTTTCTTTCGGTGACTCTCCTCGCTGACCCGCAGAGTCTCAGAGTTTCGTTTCCGTTGCATTCGAGCTGCATGAAGAGCTGAGAATTTAACCAGAAGCTGTTTCGGTGTCCGTTTGCGGCCCGTGCTCGTGTTGTTTGTCTCACATTAGTAGCTCACGTCTATCTGCTGCTTCTCGGCTCGTTTTTTCTCGCGCTCCTCAAACGGATGCATCATGTGCAGCTCTTCATTATTCATGTGGGCCGAGTGTATGGGATCTTTTGAGTCCACTAATGCAGGGAGTGCTTTAGTAAACGTGCACAGAAAATACTTATTTCTTAAGATATTTTCTTCACTCAGATTCCCCTTTGGATATGAAATGGCAGGAAAAACTCACAGAGGAACTCAATAAACGCTTTCTGTTGATAAGAAGTCGGATAATATGCCCCCGAGTAAGAAACCCAGCGTGATGGCGAAGACAGTCCGCCTCCTAATCCATATTACAAAACCATCCCCGGCCTGTGCGCTGTCCAAGCATAAAATCAGGGTGATACGGCGTCGCCTTTTTTATCGTGTCCCTGCACGCGGCTGTCAGAGTGGCTGACTTGATGCATGCAGTCGTGCAGTCAGTGGATTGTCAGGAAAGATGAATTTCCTGTTCCTGAGGTGGATTGCGCGATAAGGTCAGCCAGGAGACGCCTCCGTGTTTAATGGCTGCTCTGCTCCTCTGAGGGGAAGGCCGACGCCGGACGAGCCGCAGATCCAACCTGCAGCCTCTGAAACTGAAAACACAGCAGAAGCTTCAGCGCGAGGACGACCGGCAGGCTGATAGATGGACGCCGTTCTTTGATGCATTGACGGGTGGAGGTTTGCGTGAAGGGGGATCACGTGTGGTGTTGCTGATCTGTTCTGATGCTGTCTGTTGGATTGCTGATCAAAAGCAGAGCCAGAGGAGGATCCACCACACCCCCGACAGAGGTCCCAGCTAAGACACTAACGTCCTAAAATCCAAGAAACATCCTAAAATCCCAGAAATGTCCTAAAATATGACAAAGTTCCTAAAATCCTAAAAGTGTCCTAAAATCTGAGAAATGTCCTTAAATCCTAGAAATGTCCTAAAATCCTAAAAATGTTCTAAAATCCTAGAAGTCTCCCAAAATCCCAGAAAAACTTTTCTAACAACTGAGAAAAGTGCTAAAATCCTAAAAATATCCTTAATATTCTCAAATCGTAAAAATGTCCTAAAATCCAAGAAATGTCCTTAAATCCTAGAAATGTCCTGAAATCCTGGAAATGTCCTTTTAGTGTTCTAAAATCTGAGAAATGTCCCAAAATCTGAGAAATGTCTTAAAATCCTGGAAGTCTCCTAAAATCCTAGAAATGTCCTAAAATCTGAGAAAAGTGCTAAAATCTTAAAAATATCCATAATTTTCTAATCGGAAAAATGTCCTAAAATCTGAGAAATGTCCTAAAATCCTAGAAATCCTAGAAATGTCCCATGCAGACCTGGTTCAGGCCTGTCTTGTCTTAGGGACACTCTGGAGGCTCTGCGGAGCGTCTCCTCTGCAGCCTGAAAGTTTCGTGCTTGGCGATCGTCTGTGCGGACGGCGCCGGCGTGGACGCAGACGTGGCTAACTGAAACCTGTCTGAACGCATCGTCCTCAGCTCTGGACTCCACTCAAACCAGCAGAGAAGCTGTCACCACTGATGTGACTCAGACGTCCCGTCACACCCGCTTCAGTAAAAAAGGACAGAAGTTCACAGAAGAGGATTTTAGGGAGCAGAGAGCCTCGCTGGGACCTCCACGATTCTGGACCGTGAGACGGAGCGATGGGGACGGTCGCTCAGGTGGATTATTTCCACGAGTAAAATCTCAAAATAATAAGTAACATTTTAATTATTTTTATTTATTTTTTGTTAAATAATTTCATAAATTCCTTTCCTTAAAATCATCATGATGGTGATCCAGGCGGCAGAATCTCACGCAACCAATAAAAATGACCGATGGAAAATATTTTAACATTTTTTTAGATGCAGCTGCACACACACTACACACACACACAAACACACTACACACTACACACACACACAAACACTACACACTACACACTACACACACACACAAACACTACACACTACACACACACACAAACACTACACACTACACACACACACAAACACTACACACTACACACACACACAAACACTACACACACACACAAACACTACACACTACAAACACACACAAACACTACACACTACACACACACACAAACACTACACACTACACACACACACAAACACTACACACTACACACACACACAAAACACTACACACACACACAAAAACACTACACACTACTACACACACACACAAACACTACACACTACACACACACACACAAACACTACACTCTACACACACACACACACACCAAACACACAGCAAACACACATCATCACTTCATTCACCATCTGCTGAACAGCCGGACGTCCCTCCACCAGACACACCACACACACCAAACACACACCACACACACACTACACACACCACACACACCACACACACACACCACACACACACACACACACACACCACACACACACCACACACACCAAACACACACCACACACACCACACACACACACCACACACACACCACACACACACCACACACACCAAACACACACCACACACACACTACACACACCACACACACCACACACACACACACACACACACCACACACACACCACACACACACCACACACACCAAACACACACCACACACACACACACACACACACACACACACACCACACACACACAAACACACACACACACACACACCACACACACCACACACACCCACACACACACACACACACACACACACACACACACCACACACACCAAACACACACACTACACACACACCAGACACACCAGACACACCACACACACACCACACACACACACACACACACACCAAACACACACTACAAACCACACACACACCACACACACACACACACACACACACACACACACACCACACACCACACACCACACACACACACACACACACACACACACCAAACACACACTACACACACACCAGACACACCAGACACACCACACACACACACCACACACACACCACACACACCAAACACACACTACACACCACACACACACCACACACACACCACACACACACCAAACACACACCACACACACACACCAAACACCAAACACACAGCAAACACACACTCCACGTCTGTCTGTCGAGCCCACTGAGCAGCTGATGACTGAATCGGCGGTCGAGTGTTTAGCGCTCTGTGGAGGGTCGCCATGATCTCTCTGCAGCCGCGCATCAGCCGCAGAGAGGAGAAGCGTGCTCGTGGCGTGCCCGTGGCGTGCCCGTGGCGTGCTCGTGGCGTGCCCGTGGCGTGCCCGTGGCGTGCCCGTGGCGTGCCCGTGGTGTGCCCGTGGCGTGCCCGTGGTGTGCCCGTGGCGTGCCCGTGGCGTGCCCGTGGTGTGCTGGAGGAGGTTTATTAGGGCGCTGGGCTGCAGAGAGGCCCTGTGACGAGTTGAAATGGAGCCCAGCGGTCGCTCACACTTCCCCCGGTTAACGGGTCCATTACCTGTGTGGTCGCCCAAATTTAGAGTCACACAGACAGCGAGGGGGAAGCACGGCGACCGTTTGTGCCCCCTCGGGGTTTCGTCATGTCACAAAGTGTGTTTTTCCTGAACTGTCACAGACAGGAAGTACTGTTCAGTACAAACCAAAAGATTTGTAATTTCTTTCTCAAATTAGGGTGCTGTAGTTTTCACTGTCGGAGTTACCAAATGTCCAAAGTCAAACATTTTAGGTTTATATTAAGAAATTTAAAAAAAAAGGGATTCTTTAAAAATCACACGTAATGTTTTTAAGAAAAATAAATAAATTGCCAATTAGTTTGTTTTAAAAATCACCAAAATAAACATTTTTAAAAAATCCAAAAATGTAACCGAAAAAAAACATTTTTTTTTCTTTAAAAATTAAGAAAAAAAAATCACAAATATATCACAGAATTTTTGAAGTTAACTGCGATCTGTGGCATTTTTTAATCAGATGTTTTCAGTGCCATTATTTTACATTTAAAGTCAGTTATGAAGTCTGTTTTTAACCTTTAACACCTGGAGCGACATCAGTTTTCTCCTGTTGCAGTAAAAAAAAATCAAACAAACACTGTCACCAAAAGCTGTTGTTTTTTTTAATCACCCCCAAAAAAGGCAATTTGTTTTCTTAAAAAAACAACAAAAAAAGATAAAAAATAGTAAAAAATTTGAACAGAAAAAAAGGCAGCGTGTGTGTGCGTGCGTGCGTGCGCGTGTGTACGTGTGTGTGCGTGCGTGCATGTGTGTACTTGTGTGTGTACTTGTGTGTGTACTTGTGTGTGTGCGTGTGTGTGTGCGTGTGTGTGCGTGTGTGTGTGTGCATGTCCTGCAGTAAAACCTCTGCACATTATCTGCTGCGTCTCTTTTTATGGACGCTCCTGGAGTGACTCTCTCCTTCACCTCTAAAACCTCATAACTCTGCTACTGTTGTCTGTCAGTCCACACACACACACACACACGCACACACACGCACACACACACACACGCACACACACGCACACACACACACACACACACACACACACACACACTGCAGCCTACTGATGCTCTGCTGTTTTCCTGCAGACGCAGAGAGAGGAAGCCGGAGGCCTCGAGGACGCTGATCAGCGCTGACGGACGAGTCATGAACGTCAACGAGCCAAAGTAAACACAGACACTTTTTTTTTTTGATAAAGTTTTTTTTAAAATAGTTTAAGTCTTTTTCAAACAAAAGTCTAAAAGAATAAATGTTGGCATTTTACGTTTCTGCAAACTACAGATTCTTTTTTTACGTTTCATTGCGAAATGCGTTGATCGTAACTGATCTCGTGACAACGCTGTGGTTACGATTAGGCACTAATTCATTTTGTTATGGAGAGAAAAACATTATAGGGACGAATGATATTAGATTTTTACCAAAATCTGATATGCTAATTTTTTTCTTTAACAAATCACCAACATTTTTTTTTTAAAAAAGGCAAAAGTTTAAACAACAACAAAAAAAATCACCAAAAAATTACAATGGAAAAAAAAATTGCCAAAAACTTTTAAAGACAAAAAAAAAAAGCCAAAATTTTTCTTTAAAATTTGCCAGGCGTTTTAGATAAATCATCAAAAATGTGTGAAGACAAAAACAATCATCAAAGATTATTTCTTTAAAAATCACCAAAGAATGTTAAATAAAAAATCTTAAAAAATGCCAAAACACCTAAGTGTAAATGAACTGCTAAGGAGCATCAGTCGTTTCAGTAAAATGTACGGTGCTGAAAATGCGACGCACAAACCGTGAAAACACTGAACAGTACTTTCACTCTTTTTTTAAATTAATATTTACTTTTACTGAAGAGATATTTTCAATGCAGGACTTAAACTATGGAGGAGTGTTTTTCCTCTGTGATGTTTGTACTTTTATTTGCGTTTCCTCCATCACTGGTGAACTCTGGTCTCAGTGGCTCCGTTATGCTTCGGGCTCTGTTTTGATTGACGCTGCAGGAAATGGACCGTGCCGCTCATCGACGGCAGCCGGCGCAGCACAAAGCAACACGACTGCTTCTCATTCTGTTCAGCCGGAGCAACAAAACATCCAATCGACTGCTTCAATTTAGTTTCAGGAAAAATAATAAAGAAAAACGGGCTCCAGCTCCGCTCTCACGCAGCTTCCTTCACACTCGTTCATAACTGTAATGTGTTTTCTTTGAGACCCTCCTCCTGCGCCCGCTCGTTCGGACGGCGAGGTGGAGAAACACGAGCAGGTGCTTCACGATTGCTTTATTGGCGGCCTTCGTTTGTTGATCTCTGGCAACTGATTGGCTCTGTGCAGCAGCGTGCAGAGTGGGGGGGGCAACCTGATAGCTGCGGGCCCCCGGCCTCCCTGCATTATCCAGAGTTTATATCCAGAGCAAGGCCGCGGGGTCGAGGCCTTAAAACGCGACTGATTTCATTTGTAATCTGAGCTGAGGACACACTCAGGTCAGGAACGCATCCTCGATGTGACGGATCACTTTACATCAGCAGGAAGACACGAAGGTCCGAAAACATCACGTCAAAATCGAGCTTTAACAAATATTATATATCAAGATTATTTTCTACTTTCATTGAGTTTCCAGTCCAGATTGTGTATTTGAGTGTAATCAGTGAATTTGCAGCTCAGCTCCTACAATAAGTCTAAAATACACTGTGGAAACTAAATAGTTACATTCAGACTGTTCAGGTCCAAAAATGCTCCATTGAAACCCATTCAAACTGACATTTTTGATCCCACAGCCATCAGAGCAGAAAAACAGGACTTGTATTATTTCTGGGTGTCATTCTGGGCTGTTGACTCTGAATTTGTCATTTTGACTATTTTCCACCTGATGAGGTCATTTTGACCATATTTGGCATATGGAGGAAATACATGCTATTTCCACTAGGTGACCTGTCACAGTCAATGTAGCTGCTGATCACTGACATATCCCAGACTGTCAGCAGCTACACTCACACACTGACATATCCCAGACTGTCAGCAGCTACACTCACACACTGACATATCCCAGACTGTTAGCAGCTACACTCACACACTGAGGAGGAGGAGACTCAACATCATTAATTTTTTGTAGAATGGGTTTTACGTCCAAAAAATTTGTGGCGCCATTACAAAAATCTAGCATTTAGAGGGTTAAAATTCTGAAAATGAATGAATATTTTATATTTATGATCAGGGCTGATGTTGGTTAATAAAATAAACTCAATGAAAGTAGAAAATCATATTGATATGTAATATTTTTTTAAAGCATGATATTGAAAAGCACATTTTGTTCACAAAGAGATACGAGTGTGTGCGATATTAAAGCGGGCCCCAAAGGGTTAATGTCAAGCACGGTTAAGTCGAGACTGTTTATGCAAAAGTTTTTTAAGTAGTTAGATTTTAGTTAAAAAAGCTAATTTCCTCTAAAGAATCAATAAAACGTGTCTTCTTGTCTGTGTTCATTCACAGGCTCGACTTCTCTCTAACTGAAGACGAAGAAAACAACTCGATCGTCTTAAACCTGGAGGTTTACAGGTACGAAACGCTGAGATCAAACTCTCTACAGCTTCATTCATACTTGGTCATGGAAAACCTGGAAAAGTCATGGAATTTGCAAATAGCAATTCCCAAGCTGTGAAAGTTGTTGGAAAACTAAATATGCCCTGAAAGTTTTGGGAAAGTCTTAAATTTTATTTCATTTTTCTTATTGATGAAAAAAATCACCAAATAAAACATGATGCACACCAAAAATTTTACAATAAACTTCGCTACATTTTTTTAAGTAATTGAAAAAAAAAGGAATTAAAAAAATAAATTAATTAAAAATATGGATTTTGGGACGTTTCTGAGATTTTAGGGCATTTCGAGGATTTGAGGACATTGTTCAGATTTTATGACATATGTCGTATTTTAGGATATTTATGAGACTTTAGGATGTTTATCAGATTTTAGGATGTTTCTGGGATTTTTGTACATTTCTCGGATTTTAGAACATTGCTAGAAATTTAGGACATTTCTCTGTTTTCAAGATGTTTCACAGATTTTAGGACATTTCTCGGATTTTAGGATGTTTCTAAGATTTTAGGGCATATCTCAGCTGTTTTTTGGATTTTAGGACATTATGCAGATTTTAGGATATTTTGAGGATTTGAGGATGTTCTTAGGATTTTTGGACATTTCTAGGAATTTAGGATGTTTCTCTGATTTTAGGACATCAGTGTCTCAGCTGTGTCCTCTGTCGGGGTGTGGGAGATCCTCCACTGGCTATTTTTTGATCAACAAGCTCTATAATGATGCTGTTTTATGTCTCTGACACCTTATGGAGACTAAAAGGACAAAAACTATTCAGTGTAATTCGCTTTATTTTTATTGTGAATTAGAAAACAGCTGGGGGGCCACCTGGCACGCTGTGGGGGACCAGATTTGGCCCGCGGGCCGTATTGTGAGTATCACTGATATAAAGACCTGTTCTCCCCTCACAGACACATGGACACCTCTCTGATCGACGTGGACGTCCAGCCGACGTACGCCAGGGTCACCGTCAAAGGAAAGGTACGCTGTGGAGATTTAAACAGTTGAGTTTTGAACCTTTGGGATTATTCGTTTTGTTATTTTAGTTTTGCTCAGCTCTGTTTCGTCTGCACGCTCTGTGTTTTCCAACAAACGCAGCAGCTCAGCTTCTTTAAACAGCCTAAAGTGCAGCCGCAGAGACTTCGACACACAAACACTCACAAGTTTACAGGTCAGAGTGCTGCTGGCTCATTTCTGAGGTCGGCCTCCACAGTATCGAAGAATTCAGGTCTTTAAAAATCGATGAAAAAGAATAATTTCTCCTTTGGGCCAAAACGCATCTGAAAATCTGAAAATCTTTCACTCTCACCGTTTTCTTCAGGACATTTCCTCAGAGCTGCAGGCTCACTTTCACTCCCCCCACAGTCATACTGGACGGTGGCCAGTTTAACCTCAGACTGCTGCTGTCAGCCAGAGAAGGTCCTTGCTCAAGGGCACTGCGACAGTCGTTGGCTAAGAAGTCAGACAGTTTGGGGATTCAAACCAAAGCACTCACCTACAGCAGCTTTTTAATTCCTCTCAGACAAAACTGTTGCTCAGAAAAGATAAATACAGTCAAATTATTTAACCTTTTGATGACCTGGCAAAGTGGCTTTATTTTTTTAAAAGTCATGAGAAAAAATGCTTAAAAGATGAAAATAATAAAACTGTAAAATATCGTAAAGGAATAATTAATAATGTAGGTCACTGGACGTTTTTCCTTTGCTTCTTTAAAAGTAGTTTTCCACATCTACTCATTTCTTTATTGCGTCTTTCTTGTTTACTATGTTGATAATAGCAAGAAATCTATGAAAAGTACAAGAAAATTACCTGAAAATTTCCCCCAAACCCTCCAACCCATATCCATATCAACCCAAAACAAAACGTACAGAGCAAGAAATGACCTGAAAAAGCCTAAAAATGATAATAATTCAGTAAAATAATTTTCGAATAAAAGTATGAATATAGTTCACTGGACATTTTTCCTTAGCTCTAAAAAAATAGTTTTCTTCATCTGTTAATCTCTTGTTTGGGTCTTTCTTGTTTACAATGCTGATAAAAAACAAACAAACAAACAAACAAAGAAAGGGGGAAAAAACTGAAAAATGCTAAGAATAGTATAATAGTAAATAGTATTCTTGATCTACTAATCTCTTTTTTGCATATTTCTTGTTTACTATGCCAATAATAGCAAAAAAATCTAAGAAAAGTACATGAAAATTACTAGAAAATCCCCACCACCAAAAAAAGAAGTAATAAAAAAAAATCAAACAAGAAATGAGCTGAAAAAATGCTTAAATATCTCAATTTCATGTGTCGGCACGTTTATTTTTGAGTTTTCCGGTGAACTGGTTTGTCTCCAGTATGGAGGGCCTGGTGGAGGGAAGTGTGATGGATGAGGAGTCAGATTCAGGGCAAATAAAAGGCCGTCAGGAGCTGCTGAATCATCAGACGTGTTTCTGACGCTCTGATACGTTTATGGAGGGAGTTTATTACCTGCTGCAAAGTCATTTCCCACCAGTGATCTTCACACACAACGTCAGCTGTCCGGTGCTGAGACAGCTGCGCTCTTTTCTCTGGTGAACTGATCATCCGACGTGTTCGAATAGATAAAAAACAACCTGCCAGACGTGTAAGATTCGTGTCAGCAGGCGCTCGAGTATTTATCTGTTGTCAGCTGTTCATTTCCCGCTCTGCGTGAGATCTGCTGGAGTCTGACTGCTTTATTGTGACGGGAGGCTTCAGTTCTGCACGTCATCGTAAATACAGTTTACCACCAGGGGACACGTGCAGAAAACTGTCGAGTCACGGCTTAAACTCAGACAGAAATATGCAGTCTCGCTGTTTTCGTCATGCGCTGAATCATCTCTGTGCATATCGATTCTTGTGCAGCTCTCGTCAGACCTGTCGGTGAGAAAAACAGCAAAGAAGGACAGTTTCACTGTTTGTGTCGCATCCTTTCTCCTGCAGATGAGCAGTTACGCACGTCTGGAACTGTTTTTTAAAATACTTTAAGTTTTATCATTTTTTACAAATATAACAACATTATAGGTATTAAATAATGTTTAACTCAATCAATCAATCAATGACACTTTATTTGTGTAGCACTTTTAGCACACACACACACACATGCACACAAGCATGTGAATAAAAACACACACACACAAAAAATCAAAAACAGGGCTCACTAAAATAGTGAACTGAGGAAACGCTGCCATAAGTACAGAAATGCCAGTGGCAGAATTGAAATATAAAAATAAATTAATACGAAAATAAGATAAAAAAAAATGATAATAATAATGATAAAAAAATAAGTAAAATACTCAAACTGTAAAAAAGAGGTAAATGAAAGGACAACGGCACAAAGTAAAATAATAAATCCATATGTTATAGAAATAATAATAAAATGATACAGGGCGTGGTGAATAAATAGTCCAGATAACAATTAAAAAGGAGTCTTTAATCTGTCGTCCTCGTTTCACCTGCAGCTGCTCATCAGAGAGGCGGCTTCATGTGTTACAGCTGACTTCTTTTCATGCTCTACGTGCGGAGGATTTAAATCTTCCCACAAACCGACCACGGCGACCTTTAAGCCTGATTAAACAGCTGTTTGGCCACACATAAATCCAACAGCTGTAATCTTTCTGTTTTGTTGTTTCTGCTTCTGTTTCCGCCCTCCAGCAAACAAATTACAAACACTGAGTCCTGCAGCCGCACGGCTCTCCTGTCCTGAATGTCACGCCTCCACTTCAGGCCGTTAGCGTGTTTATGGATGGTTGTTTTATGCCGAGGAGCAGCCTGATTGGACGGGTGGCGTGATTTACGCAGCGATACATCAACTCAGGCCTTCAAAGTTCCTGCTAAATATGACGAGGTGTAGAGGAGCGGGGGGGCTGACTGTAGGAGGTGTCTGAGTGTGTGTGAGTGTGTGTGTGTGTGTGTGAGTGTGTGTGTGTGTATATATCAAGTTAATCACATCTAACAGCAGGATCCACAGTATCAAAATCAAAAATAAATAAATACATAAATGAATGAATGAATGAATAAATGTGTCAGTAAATAAATGAAAACGCAAAAAATGCCAAAAAGGATTTAATTTCTCATTTAATTTTTAATTTTCCATTTTATTCATCAATTTATTCATTTTCCCATTTAATTTTCTTTCTTTTTTTATTTACAAAAATGAATAAGCAAAAACATGAAAATGAATAAATTGATCAATATAAGTTTCCATTTTACTTATCAATTTTTTTTATATTTATTTGCTTATTTATTTTTGTAACATTTTCCACTTTGTGTATAAATCCCCCTATTTATTTAATTTCCCATTTTATCTTCCATTTTACATATTTACATTTTCAATTTATTTATTGATGTAATTATTTATGCATTTATTTATGTGTTCTTTTTCCTATTTTCCTTTCCCTCCATTTATTTTTTTAAATAAATAAATGAATATTAATTAATGAAAATGCCCAAAATGTTAATATTTATTTAATTTTACATTTTATTTATCAAGTTATTTGTTTCCCATTTGACTCCCTGATGGCACAAAGGCCCGTCACTTTGTCGATGAGGGTCGACGGTCAGAGGGATGTCGTCTGCTGTAAAACACTCTGAGGCAAACTGTGTTTGTAAACTTTTTTATTTTCGGTTTCAGTCCTCCATACCGCAGAGGAGTTTTCCCTCTTCTGTGCCGGCTGTGACGACGGTCTCCCCCAGAGTCCCCCTAACAATCAAATAAAAGTAAATTGAAAAATGAAAAAAGTTTAATTTTACGCCCATTATTCCTCCCACGTGGATCTTCTTGGTTTCCGCAGGATTTCGCCGCAGTGATTCATTGCCGCTGTTCTCAGTCGGAGCTATTCTGGTCACTCTCCCACGTCTTTTCTGGAAAGTGTACCTATAAAAAGGCCCGCAAATGATTAAAGTCATTTGACACACTGGGACGGCGGCGGTGCCAGATCAGCGTATTAATCTTGCTAATTAAAGTTGTGAATAATTTACTTTGCAGATATTTCAGGTGGTTCTGCCCGCTGAAGTGAAGCCCGACAGCTCGACAGCTCAGAGGTCCCAAACCACGGGACACCTGGTCCTCACCATGTCCAGGGTACGTACGGTCGCACATCGGGCCGCAGCACACGGAGACCCGAGTTAGGACGTCATGACGTCTGCCGGTTCGAAAATACAGACTTTAAACCACGGCAGCAACGAAAGACGGTGATGAGCTGCTCAAACAGCTCAACCCTACATCTAAAACACATTTTTACTGGCCCCCGGTAGGGTGCTGAGTGGCCCCCAAACATTTTCTAATTCACAGCCAAACATAAAGTGATTCACACTGGGGACTGATTTTGTCCTTTTAGTCTCCATAAGGTGTCAGAGACATAAAACAGCATCATTATAGAGCTTGTTGATCAAAAAAAGAGCCAGAGGAGGATCCCCACACCCCCGACAGAGGACACAGCTGAGACACTGATGTCCTAAAATCCTAGAAACATTTACATTTCAATAAATGTTCAACAATCCTAGAAATGTCCTAAAATCCGAGAAATGTTATAAAAATGTTATAAAATCAAAAAAATTACCCTAAATTACTACAAATATTCTAAAACCCTAGAAATGTCCTAAAATCCATGAAATGTTCTAAAATTATTATTATTATTATTGATAATAACAATCATAATTTTCTGGACATTTCACTTTTTGAATTATCTTTTAACATTTTCTCTCTCTTCCTTTTAAAAACTAATTTTTCAGGTCTCTTTCTAATTTCTTGCACTTTGTGGAACATTTCTTGCCAAGTTGCTCGTTGCCGTTCCAGCTATGATTTCCAAAGAAATCAAACACATTTTCTGAGGTTTCAAAGCTTTTAATGCGTGTGAGAGGCGTCTGAATGCAGCACAAGAAAAGTGATGCCGTTCCAGGTTTTAAAGGGTTAATGAGGGGGAATCTTTATGGAGTCCATAAAGCCGCGCAGCTGCTGATGCTGCCGAGTCAGAGCTGCAACTATTAATCCTCCGTATGGCGTCTGATGCATCCTGCACCAGAGCGACAGTAAACGCTTCAGAAATGAAAGACACTTCCAGTAAACGTGTTTTTTTTTCTTTTTAGGCTGACGGTGAAATCAAAGTGACAAAGACCGTCTCACGTCGGCCCCGAGCGTGTCCGAGCGGACGCAGCAGCTCGCCGCACGACAATAAAAGGTAAAAACTACATTTAATTTCAAAGCTGTTCTGATGTTAGTCATATTTATTTTTCATGTTTTTTTATTTCTTTTATTTTTCATTGTTTATATTTCACATTCTAAGTAAGTATGTACAAAAAAAGATATATAACAACTAAAGATAAAAAAACGGAAATATCCAAATATATTAAAAATAACACAAAGGGACCAAAAGAAACTGCAGTATAAACAATACAAATACACATACTGAAACTATTTATTTCTGCACCACAAATTCTGGTGTACACTTTTTATGTTTGGGTTTTATTTCCTTCACCCCCATTATTATTATTATTTTTTTTTACACTTTTATTTTTATATTTTATTTAATAACTTCTTTAGGTCAATTCAGATTTTTTTTTTTACTTTTCTTTTCTTTGGCGCTAAATTAAGGTAATTTTCTTGTAATTTTTTACTAGCTTCTCGCATATTTTGGGTCATTTCTTGTTCAGTTGCTCATTTTTCTCTTTTGTGAGAATTCAAGCCAGTTAGCCAGAGTTTAAAGGGTTAAATGTATTTTTTTTGTTATTTTCTGCAGTTATTTCAGGGTTAACGTTTGTTTTCGTCAGTTTAATAAATGGTTTAATTTGTCAGTGTGAACACAAATCCAGAATCAGGAATCACAATCCAGAACCAAAAGGCAAAAATTTTTGATTTGGATTAATTGTGAGCACTGCTGCTGTTACAGAGACTTTAACCCTTTGAAACCTACACAGATTGGCTTGATTTCTTTTATGAACCAGAGAAATAGGCAGTGAGCAACTTTTTTTTAAAAAAAAGAGCCAGAAATTAGTAAAAAGTACAAGAAAATTACCTGAAAATTAGCCAAAACAGACAAAAAAAACAACCAACCAAAAAAAGAATGGAAATTACTGAAAAACTGCTAAAAAAAAAAAAAGAAGAAAGAAATATATATTAGAAAGAAATATATATATTAGAAAAATATTCTGATAATTTTAAATATTGTTCTTGGGAATTTTTCCCCTAGCTTTTTTTTATATGTATATTTTTAAAAGTACTAATTTGTTGCAATTTGAATGTTGTTTCTTGTCAAGTTGGTCACTGCCCTTTTTTTCCCGTTTTTCAATTAAAAACAAAAAAACAAAAAAAGACATTTGCTCCAGGCTCAGATGCTCCCAGTAAAACTGAGGTGCTGTTGGATTTTTGCCAAGTCGTACAAATACTGTTGTACTTCTGTGTGTGTTTCTGGTAACAAAGTATGAAAGAATAATAAATACTAAGTTTGAGGTATTAATGAGCCGTAAAGAGCGGCTTGCGGCAGAGCCGAGGCCTGCAGGCGGCTCGGCGGTCTGTGTGTTTGTGTGAATTCATCAGAGTCGAGCGCTGGTCTCGGTCGGCCGCGGTGTGACTCTCTGCTTGGCCTTGAGTTGAATACACACTCACTGAAAAGCCTCTGGCTTATCAGGTCCCTGTTGTCCTAATTACAGATGCCTGTTGTATATTTAAAAACGCTCCGCATGGTTCAATTTATCAGCCGTGTTGATGGTAGCGCTCTCCCTGCTAATGACCACAGACTGGACACAGATAACCTTGACCAGAGCTGCAGCGTCGCACCGGAGGGGAGATTCTCACACACAGGAAATACTCAGGCTCCTCTGACGGGTTTAGTCCCGGCTTTACGTTCAGGCTGTGGTGGAAGTGGAGTGATATTTATTTAGGGAGCTTCATGTTCTTCAGAAGAAGTCTGATGAAGAAAGTGAAGCTCGAAACGTCCCCTGGGTGGTGATTTGTACAGTCCGGTGTGCAGACTCTGTTTTTCACTTGATCTCTTGTCCACCACATAATATTCCTCATTTTTATTTATTGGTTTATTTTTCAGTGACAAAGCAGTAAACATAAGGTGGAGAACGAATCACTGATGTGTTGCATACAGGGTTTGTAGCTGAGGCCAATTTGCGACCTCTGTCCCTGCATGAGCTTTTCTATCTAAGAATAAGGTGCAGGTAGATTTATTAGTCATTTACAATTTGTCCTTGATCCTGCTTCATCTTTGAAAAGTTGAAGGTTAATTAAAATCAGCAGCTACTATGAAGATTTCATCTGTTTCTTTGGGCACGTTGCTGCTGATGTCATCATACGATTCCTGCAGTGCATTTTTTGAATTTGCATCAAAATCTCGTGTCCAGTCGGCTCTGAACAAGGTCCGCCCATCCAGTGCAACAGCTTGATCCGGGATGTCAGGGGTTAACCATGTCTCTGTGAAGATCTCTGATTTGTTTTATATAAGGTTGATGTTTTATTGTGAACTGTCCCTGTTTAAATAAAATTACATTACATGCACCTGTGAAAGGTGCCTTTTGGTGTCGCAAACTTGCGTAAAAAGGACAGTCAAAGCGGCAGTATTTTACAATTTTGGAATGAGAACAATGGGCTGGAAAAAAAAATTAGCCAAGAACCCTCATTTTTCTTGTTCTTTTTATTTAATTCTTGCAAATTTTTGCATCATTTCTTCTTTCGTTGCTCATTGCCTCCTTCCCATGATTTTAAAAGAAATTAAGCCAATTTGCTCAAATTTCAATCAGTTTGGCAGACTACTCCAAACGCAGAGGAAACCTGACTGAAACGACACATTGAGGGTGTTTTCATGACTCAGCACTACAGTGCTACATAGTAAAGTGAACCCTGATGAGGTTTGGTTCAGGTTAGTTTCAGGTTAGCTTCACCTCTTAATGACCACATTAATCCGCAGTGCTGTCTGAGTTCTGTTTCTGCGCTCCTCGCCGCATCATCATTACCATTTTATGGCCGGCAGCCGCTTCTTGTCCTTCAGCCGGCCCCATCAAATACAGCGAAGAGCCGCGCCGCGATCCCGTCCCCTCAGATTAAACATTCAATAAAAATGCTAAGCCGCTCCGCGGCAAGGTGACGGGTGAGCGGCACTGCCGGCTGCAGAGTTATTGCACCGTTTGGACATTATTAGCGGTGCCCTTTGACCCCGGGCTTACCCACAGTTTCTATATTCAGCCTCTGGCTTGTGTGGAAATGGATCTGAGGGCCGTGATTGGGTTTGAAATGGATTTGCTTGATGACACAAGGCAGGGCAGCGTGCGAATTGTTTCATGAAATGAAACATCAAACGTTATCTAAAAGCCACAGCTCATGTTGCCTGTGATAATGTCCCAGGTGGCTCTGAAAGGTCGCGCAGAGGTCAGGGTCAACCGCACTGTATGTTTACGTCAGCGCTGTGAAACACAGCAGAAACACTCTGCAGGTTCAAATACTGCAGGTTTAAATACTCTGCAGGTTCAAATACTGCAGGTTTAAATACTCTGCAGGTTCAAATACTGCAGGTTTAAATACTCTGCAGGTTCAAATACCTGCAGGTTTAAATACTCTGCAGGTTTTAATACTGCAGGTTTAAATACTCTGCAGGTTCAAATACTGCAGGTTTAAATACTGCAGGTTTAAATACTGCAGGTTTAAATACTTTGCAGGTTTGAATACTTTGCAGGTTTGAATACTTTGCAGGTTGATAATAGGACATTTGTGTGATTTCATGACATTTTGGGGATTTAAGAACCTTTCTAGGATTTTAGGATGTTTCTAGAATTTCAGAACAATTCTAGGACTTTAAGTCATTTCTGGGATTTTAGGACATTTCTAGTATTTTAGGACAGTAGTGTCTTATCTGTGTCCTCTGTCGGGGGTGTGGGGGATCGTCTCTATTTTGATGCTGTTTTATGTCTCTGTCTCTCTTATGGAGACTAAAAGGACAAAAACTTTTCACAGTGTCCATCACTTTATTTTCATTGTGAATTAGAAAATGACTGTGGGGGCCCTCAGGACCCTATCAGGGGCCAGATTTTACCCGCTGGCTGTGAATTGAATATTACTGGAGTAGACTTTAAGATACACATAAAAAACTGTAATCATCTGCACATTTGGTATTTTCGGGGGCCTATCACAGCCTCTTTGGGGCCACAGGAAAGCGAGGGCCGGCCCTCCAGTTAGTTATAATAACGCATGAGTCAACTGGCCCCGTATTAAAGCAGCCCGGTGATCGCGTCCCTCTGGACTCATTTGATTATCTTTGTGCACAACAGAATAACTGCGGTGTTGGACCTTTGACCCCCCACCTCCTGACCCCCGCAGGCTGCAAACTTCACAACAAATGACTTTATCAATATTGCAGCCTGTGCAGTTATCAGCCTCTCATTATAACACGCTCGTGTCTGAGGAGAACATGCGAGCGCTGAGACTCCTCCTCCGTTGACGCTCCGCAGACCTCATTACCTGTGAGGTATGATGGCCGGCGGGCCCTCGCCTCGGGTCACCTATTACAGGGGGCCATTTTGGACTTTTAACCATGGAGGGCGTAAGTAGAGGAGCTCCGGACTAATGAGTCCATCCATCTCGCATGGAGAAGTGCTGACGAGCAGGTTTACCTGCCCGTTACCAAGACGACTGCTGCAGCTAAACTTAGGCTCCATGATGTCCTCCATCTTTCAGCCCCGCTGTGTTAACGCCTGATCTTAATTTATTTACTGCAGATCCATTTAGATCCTCTGTAGTGATGCCAGTTAAAGAACATTTTTAGGGACCTGTTTTCTGGCTTTGAGTCAAAAGCTGATTTTATTTACATGACAAAGGATGAGAGCAAAAATCAGCTAAAAAAAACTGAAAAATAAACAAAAAAAACCCCAAACCTCCTTTCCCATGTCAAATCAATGACAAAGTTAAAAAAGACAAATTAAAAATTAAAACCCTGCTGTTCCGTTTCAATCCAATGACAGAGTTAAAAACAAAGAAACAGTATTAAAAAAGACTCCTGTACCGTTATAATCCGATAACAGGGTTAAAAAACAACAACCTTCTGTACCATTTTAATCCACTGACGGGGTTCAGAAAAATCCTGTCCTTTTCTAATCCGGACCCTTTAAAATCTGTCAGATATTCTGACCACATCAACAGAAAGTTACATGCTTGTAGCGGCTCACGATATCTCATAGCTAACGGCACGTAAAACCGCCTTTAACTCCAGTTAAAATGAGAAATTGTTGCGACAGAAAAACACGATGACCCCGCAGAGGATGGATGGAAGCTCGGGGGACGATCAGGAAGTGCGACTGATAAACCGAGACCAGTATCAGAGCGTGACATCGAGTCCACGTGACTGCTTCGGTCTGGTTCTTATCTAAATGTGGATCGCTGCGCTCCAGACCTGATCCAGAGCGGATCGGTGGCTGCAGACACTGAACAGAACCTGCTGATGTTGTTACAGCAGCCGATTACAACTCAATTACCGCGGGAGCCCGTCTCTGAGCCGACAGCGGCGGCCTCAGAGCAGCTCAGTCTCCGTTTTCTGCCCGCTCACATTCAGGAGAGCCGCTCTGAGGTCAGCAACGGGAGGATTCAGGGCTGCACCTGCCGCCCAGGTCACGACCTCCGGACCTTTACCGACAATTAGGAGTTTTAGGGACCGAGGCTGGAGGTTTACATCTCACATTAAACAGACATTTTATGGATCAGATGAAAAACTCAAGCTCTATATAATAATTAAAATATTAAATAATAAAACTTTTGGTGACTTTCCTTCATGTCCAGGGTTTGTACAGTCATAAAAAAACGGAGCTTCCTTCCTTCCTTTTCCTTTTCCTCATTAAGATAATTAACTTCCCCAAAGCCAGATTTTAAAAAGCACCGGTCCCTCCGCTATGCTTAAAAAATATTTGCACCACCTCCTTCCCTCTTACTAAAAAAACAAGTTATATATTTAAATATTCTGTTGTAATCCTTCACTGAATTTCATAAAGCTATTATATTTCATTGAAAAAGCACTGCTCTGGAAGACTTGAAGCTCTTGAAATTTTGCCTGAAAGTCCTGGAAAAGCCCTGGAAATGTATTGGTTATTTTTTTATGAACCTGCATGTCTGGTTGGTGTTGAATAAACCTCAGTATTTTTAAAAAATCCTGTCTGCGACCCCAAACATTTCTAATTCAGACATTTCAGCAATCGTCATGTTCTCACCACCTTTTTTTTTTTATTTGAAAATATTGTCTTCCAGGACAAGCTGCAGTCGCACTTAAATGGCTGTTTGCACATCTTGTCTGTTCTACTAAAAATAGACACTCGTCTCTTTCTCTATCAGCAGGAAAATTACTTTCCCATTTTCTCCCGCCGAGCTGGTAATTTTCCTGCAGCAGAGCGAATTCGCTGCAGTGAAGTGTGGACTCTGAGTGTGGCTGCGCTGCAGGTTCAGTGTGCATCCTCCTGCAGCTTCACTCCCCTCTCAATACACGAGTGTCACAAAGCACGCAGCACTGAGGCGGCTCCTCCTCCGCTGCACGAGGTTGGATTAATATTGCCACGCCCTTCCTGGAAAATCAGCACCTTTCATTAAAAGGTCTCACCTTTGGAGGCTGATGTCTGAAACATATTTACGCTGCGGTCTGTGGGCTGATTTTAAAGAGCAGCCTGTCCTGAAGTCAACAACTCGACTAGCTGTGCAGACTGTTGACCCTCAAAAACCAGAGGAAATTAGCTAAAATTCTTCCAAAAACAGGAAGAGGAAACCAATGAGCAACAGAAGAAGAAGTGAACCAACAATTTACACAAAATAATAGTAAAAAGTACAAGAAAATTACCTGAAAATTAGTATATATAATAATTCTGTACCATAATTTTAAATATGTTGTTGAAGCTGAAGTGACCTACATGTTTTCACCTCCACACTACAGCTGCTCCATAAATTAACCCCTTGGACTGTACTTCAGTGATATTTTGCATCAGTCCTCACTGCTTCTTAATTTCTCTCAAATCATGGAAACTTTCTTTCATCTGAAACTTTTGGATATTCTCAGGCAGTAGATGATTTGTAGCTCTGTGCATGGTTTAAACTGTTTTGAAATCAACCAGTTTTTTTATTTAAGTGCTTTTAACTTGATAAAGAGTAGTCCACTCTGTAAGCGGAGCATCTGCAGGCTGTGAATCTTTGTTACTGTGTGTTTTCTGGGAGAAACAGTACTTCAGAGGAAAGATGTTTTCGGGATGGATTTGTTTTTGTCGTGTAGAGTGGACATAAAACTCTTACTTTAAAGTAAGGTTAAAAATTTGCATTTGGGTTTTCTGTATTTCTGCGTTTTCACTGGTGAGAAACGTCTTTCAAGCTCAGCTCGTGAGGATGTTCAGGTGCCTCAGATT
The DNA here is from genome assembly GCF_008729295.1 of Plectropomus leopardus. Taxonomy (NCBI): domain Eukaryota; kingdom Metazoa; phylum Chordata; class Actinopteri; order Perciformes; family Serranidae; genus Plectropomus; species Plectropomus leopardus. The sequence goes on from NC_056474.1 coordinate 1,000,510, forward strand.
TAATAACTCCACAAGTTCAATTCCAGTCAGGGACCTCAGTTGTTCAATATTCTCCTCTGTCCACTGTCCACTTTCTTCTGTCCACTGTCCTCTGTCCTCTGTCCTCTCTGTCATCTGTCAGAAAAGGTGAAACACCAAAGCTCCAGTCGCACGCTGTCACACATCTCACGATTCACTCGATATTGTTGCAGTTTACGCACACGATCAGACATCAGAAAAATCCCCCAGAGTTGATTTCAAAAATCTTTTTCCACTGGCAGCTCATCCTGCTGTGTGGCCGAGGTGGTTCAAACATTATAAATTGATTATTGGTGACTGGGATGACTTGAGTGTTGTGGGCTGAGGTGATGAGCTCAGAGGAGGAGTGGGATCCATTCGGTTTAATGGTAACAGATTGTGGTGGTAAAATTGACCAGCATCCCCCAGGAGATGACATTTATGGATGTCGGAGCAAATCGTGCAAAATGTGTCTGAATGGAGTCAGTTTATCTCAGCGTTTAATGTCTTATTGTTGTTGGACGGTCTGATTCGTCTCTCAGGACACTTCTGTTGGTTGTTCTTGAAGTCAATTTAAAAACAAGGAAATTTAAAAAAAAAGACTTTTTAAAGGGCATTGATTGTTTCGGTTTAATAAGTTCTTCAGCAGTAGACAGATGACACTCTGAAGTCATTATATAACAAGGCTCATCAGTATTTGAACCTACAACACCGGCAATTACATGTTTTAACCCCCTAGGGACTCTTTTATGCATTTTACACGCTTTTCATTCTTCATTTTTTAAAATTATTTTGGCCATGTTCATGCATGTGTCCTAAATGTAGTCCAGATTGTGTATTTGAGTGTAATCAGTGAATTTGCAGCTCAGCTCCTACAATAAGTCTAAAATACACTGTGGAAACTAAATAGTTACATTCAGACTGTTCAGGTCCAAAAATGCTCCATTGAAACCCATTCAAACTGACATTTTTGATCCCACAGCCATCAGAGCAGAAAAACAGGACTTGTATTATTTCTGGGTGTCATTCTGGGCTTTTGACTCTGAATTTGTCATTTTATTTTTTATTTTCTTTAATTAATTTTTTTTTTTGGTACAATATTTGGCGTCTGAAGAAAACGTGCTATTTCCACCAGGTGACCTGTCACAATCACTGTTGTTGCTGATCGTTGACGTATCCCAGACTGTCATCATCAAAAAGAAATAATCTATTTAGCTTGTAGAATATTAAAAATAATTATTTTTTTCAATCTAAAAACATAGTGGCATCAAGTTATATGTGTATATATGTATATATATATATATATATATATATATATATATATATATATAATTAAATTGAATATATTTAATTTCAAACATTAAAAAAAAGTTAAAAGTAGCTGAAACACAAGCAGCTGTATAAGAATGTTTGTCTAAATAAAATAGTGTCTAAAAAATATAAATTACATTTAAAATCAGCAACTGTCTGTTTAAAGAATTAGTAAACAAGGTTATTAATTATTCAGCACACAGCTCAGAGTGCCTTTATTTCTGATCTTGTAAAAGTTTTAACATGAAACATTTAAAAAAATCTTTTTGCAGTATGCTTTCATCAGATATTCATGACCTTAAAAACATCTTCTAACAGAAACCCAGAGAGGATTTATCCCTCTGAGATCACAAACACACCGTGTGTGACATCTGGTAATTTGTTGTTTCAAAGCTCTGCAGGAACCTTGATAAACAAACGTATGAGACTTTATGTGATCGTACACCTAAACCGAGGGGCAATATGCTTACAGGCTTATTTATAGTCTGCAGGTGCCGCACTGCTGAGCCATATTTCACACATATATCAGGTCCCACACTGACTTTATACAATCACAGTAAATACTGAAACTTTGACGTCTCCTTGTCATTACAGCGACAAATTACACGGGATTTATTCTGATTTGACCTTAAAATCATTCACATGTGGTGTCTGTTTAAACCTTTGAACTCTTAGCAAATGTGTTCGATTTCTTTCAAAAACACAGGGTGAAAGACAATGAACAACTTGGTAAGAAACTTAAATTGCAAGATATTAGTAGATTTGTAAACTTATTTTTCGTGTGTTGAAGTAAAAAAAAGACTGTAAATATATGTATATATGTATAAATATACAAGAAAAAACTATATCTATGATACCAAATTTACATGCAAAAATTATGTTGCAGACTTATTTTAATTTTAAAGCACTTTTTATAAATCATGTTTGCCTTTTGTTTTTGTTTTTTGTTTCTATATTTTATTTACTCCTTCCTCCTTCTTGTATTTTTTGTTAATCTCTTGCTACTTTTTGTGTCATTCTTCTGCACTTGTGAATTGCCGTCTTCCCATGTTTTAGAAAGAAATCAGATTATCAAAATATATCCAGGAAAACTTGTTTTGATAATTCTCTTAATTATATATTTAAAAGTACTATGTTACAAAAACAAAAAAAAAAAATCTTTGTTGAGTTTTTCATCACACTCTTCAGATGTCTTTAAAAGAAATGGAACCATTTTGCTCAGGTGTCAAAGGGTTAATTTACACAATTGTTTAAAATCAATAGAATTTGTAAACTCTGGATTTTTTGGTTTGTTTTTGGAAATGACGATAAAACTCCACAGTGTCTCTTTTAAGACTAACGATACGATACAATACGATGCGATGCGATACGATATGATACGATATGATACGATATGATACGATATGATACGATATGATACGATATGATACGATGATACGATACACTTTATTGTCCCCTTGGGGAAGTTTGTCCCTGTCCCTGAGTGCTGCAGACACTTTTTTCTGCCTCCACATGAAACCCATACAAGTAAGAAAAAAGATTTTTTAAAAAATACAGAAGGACCACCATGATGTCATTGCACAAACCATGCAGCCTTAAAAACCTTGTTTAAGAATTTTATTGAGGTGGGCACAAGAAACAAATTGGGGACCCTGAATCGTCTGCCAAAATGTAAACTGAACCGTTTTAAAACTCGTTTGTGCCCGCCTCAGTAATTTTCAACAATGTTTGTATTTTCTTTTTTAATGGTCAGTGATTATTTTCTTCCACTCAGACACGTACAGAAAGTTGTTTTGCCTTCTTAAGTCTTGAAAAGACGAGGAAAGTTTCATTGTTTCGGACTCGTTTCATACTCTGATATTTTCACAGAAGACCTAACGTCCCTGAGCGGCTGGAGGTGGACCCCAGCAAGCACACAGCCCTCGACATCGCCAACATCGTACCGCGCCAGAGCGCCCGAGAAGGTCCTCTGGAAACATCCCGAACGGCTCCAACGACAACAACAGGTCACTGCAGCTTCTCTGACGGGTTTGTGGACGACCCCGACGTCCCCCCGCTGATGTAAGACTTTTAGAAATAACAGTAACTAAAACCTTCGATCCAAAGCTTTTTACGTAAAATATGCAGACAGCTTAAAAATGTTGTCTTTAACAAAAAATCACCTCCTCAGACGTTTATGAGGTTTTAAAGAAAGAATGAATTAGACCATCTGCCCCCCAAAATCTGTGAAAAATTAATGACACATCGAATAAATCTCTAATGGTGGAAACAGTGAAGCTGTGTGATATAACAGCGTCAGTGAGTGATGGTGAACTTATACATACATACATACATACATATAGTGAACTACCCGTTTAAAAGTTGTGAACAGTACTGAAAACATTAGTTGACTGATGGTTCATTGAAGTAAAATTTCAGCTTCCTAAGTGTCATAATTTTTTTTTTTTTTTTTTTAAAATCCCTGTTAATGAATTTCTTTGGGCTTTCGGTACAAACAAAACAGACATGGCCTTCACTTCTTGGAAACTTCAGTCTTTTAAAAATGTGAGCAAATTGGCTCGTTTTATTTTAAAAAATAAAAAGGGAAAAGAGCAACCTAACAAGAGATGACCAAAAAAAAGAGTAAAAAGTAAAAACTGAAAGACAAAAAATGAACAAGGAAATGACTCAGGAAAAAAACAAAAAAATGTAAAAAACATAAATAAATATATTATATATACCATATATATATATATTCTCCGGCTCTCTGCAGCGTTACAAAACAGACCAACAGGTGTTTGGGATGCCGTTTAGCTTCGCCCCGTGAATGCAGGACATTTTTTGGACATTTTTAAGTATTTTTCGACATTTTATAGATTTGATTAATTGAGCTATTGTCTTCATGTAAGCAGAAAAAAACAGATGAAATGTACTGTCGTCATTCACTGACTACAGATAAGTACCTCCTCTCCTGAGAGTGAGACCCCGCGTCTGAATGAGATTATCTGTATAAGTAAAGCTTAAATAAATTTAAATAAATAAAAAAAGCCTAAAGTATCCCCTTCATTTTAATCACCTTAACTTTTGTATGAAGACCATGCAAAAGAAAACACAAATTGTAATTACATCCTGATGTCCGCTGCGTTGATTGGCTTTTGAGGAGAGCTTTGTGTCGGTGTGTAGATGTTAATGAGTCGTGATTTGCTGCTGTTACAGAAAACTAAAATGAATGTTACTCTAATTGAACTGACCCATGGTCCATGACCCTTTAACCTCTTCAGACGCTGATGTTTGGTTTTTTTTTTCTTCAGCAACAGATGAAAGCTTCAGGGAGAAAATAACGTGTTGTTTCTCTTTGTTACTTTCTGCACATGTTCGGTTTTTGTCCTGTAAGCTGCAGCTGGAAGGGCAACGCTGCAGAGAGCCGGAAAATCAATCCGCCTGCTTTGGTCTGCGTTGCCTGTGGCCCATCTGAGTGTTTGGGAAGCCGTTGTGCTTCGCCCCGCTGTGTTTCCTTTTTTCTTGTGATGCTCCTCCCGAGCGCCCTCCTCACTGCTCAGAAACAGATATTCTGCCAGACTTTGATCAGAGAGGCCCAGAGGACACAGGTCCAAACACATCCTGAAGCTCGCTCGTCTCTCCTTGAAACTCCGCTGGAGTCTCCTCGCTCTTTACTTTCCTCCGAGCTGTCACCCGAAAAGCTTAGAGGTCACGACTCCACCCTCTCCTCCCTCCTCCCCAAGCAGCTCCGAGTGCCGTTGCAGCCGCAGCGCCTTGAGAGATCATTTTGGCTTTGGACCATTTTTCCTCCTGACAGCTCCACTCCTCTCTCATCGTTCTATATTTGGACTGCGTGGCTCGAATCCTCCAGTTTGATGTTCCTGGTTGCTTGTTTCTTGAAAAACAGCTTGTTCAGAGAACGTGTACATCTAATCTTTGTTCAGATTTGATTCATTTTTTATTCAAGCTTGAGCATACACTGCAGTGTTTCTCAAACAGCCTGCAGGCCCAATCTGGACCCTGTTAGGGGGCCAAGTGGCTCACCAACAATTGTTTTTAGTGTCCATAAGGCCAAACTGCACAGAGCATTATCAAAATAGAGCTCGTTTACCATAAAAAGTGCCGGTGGAGGATCCCCCACACCCCCGAACAGAGGTCCTAGCTAAGACCCCAGTGTCCCAAAATCTTAGCATTGTCCTTAAATCTTTGAAATATCCTAAAATTCTGGAAACTTCCTAAACTCTTATAAATGCTCTAAAATCCTAAAACATGCCAAAATCTAAGAAATTCCTAAAATCCTAGAAGCATCCTAAAATCCCACAAATGTCCTTAAAGCCTTAATGTCCAAAAGTTCAAAATAAGGCCTTTAATCTTAGAAATGTCTTACAGTTCTACAAATTCACTAAATTCTGCCTTTAGTGAATAACTGGCAGGCAGTGGAAGCTTTAAATATTGAAGTTTAACCATTTGAAACTGGAGCAGATTGGCTCAATTGAGAGTGATTGAGCAAAAATGAAGCAATCAGCAAAATGAAGCAAAAAAATTAGCAAGAAATTAGTAAAACGTTTGCCTGAAAAATTGCCTGAAAATTTGTAAAAAAAAGAAAAAACAGAAAGAAAAGTAAAAAAAAAACCCAAACAAATAAAGAAATGACCTGAAAAAAGTGCTTAAAAATCATAATGATTCTGAAACATAATTCTTATTGTAAATATAGTTTTTTCCAAGCTTTATTTTAAAAAATATTTTACTAGATCTGCATAAGTTTGCAAGTTGCACGACATTTCAAGATCACCACGTTGCTCACTGCCTTTTTTTCTGTATTTCTTTAAGAGGAAACTTATTTGATCAGGGTTCAGATGTTTAAAAACTTTTGAAAAGTGATGTTGATTCAGGCTTTAAAGGGTTAAACACTGAGATATGACAGTTTTACACTTTTCTGGAGCAAAGAACAATAATTCTGACTTTGACTCAGATCGGAGCTCAGTCGGTCGGCAGTCGAAGTTGATCGGTGGTCTCTTGGCAGCTCTCGCTCATTAATTATTGATGAATAATCCTCCTGGTCTGTCATGTGGCGGTGAAGATAACACATGATGTGCATTAAACTGAGTCCTTTTCTCCGTCTAACGACAGACCACACATCAACGCTGACATTTGAAATATGCCGATGATGCTGAATTTGTTATCAGAGTCGCCTGCGACCAGTGGGAAACGCTTCATTAATGATATTTAACAATTCATTTAACTTGTATTTATTATCACTCTGGGATCATTATGTCACCGTGGTTTAATGCTGCAGCTGTTTCCCAGCATCACATATCGAAGCCGGCGCTCTGCTCATCCCGACTCCGTAAACTGCATTTATTGTTTCGGTGACAGTTGTACCAACATGTTTTCATCCCAACTCATCATATGGTGCTGCTCTGTCAGTGGCCTCATACGTCTACTTTTCCGTATCCGTCTGTGTCAGCTGTAAACGCTCCGGGATGCCGTTACCGTGATGTCAACAAATGCACATGGTGGGATGACGCAGTACTTTGGTATGATGGTGGCATTTGGATCGTTGTTTAGCTGCTTGGGAGGAGATGGAGGGTAATTGATGTCAGCATGTCATTGCATCTCGTCGGTTAAGGAGCCAAAATTATCGTGTTCACATGGGTGTTGTGTTCCTATAAATGCCGAACGGAGCCGGGGACGATAAAAACCTGTCTACTACTGAGTCATGTGACCCGAGTGTGAATGCACTCTGGTGATGCGTGCTGTGCACTACATACAATGAGTTTAATAGAAAGAGGAGCGCCTGGATTTATGAGAGTATTGAAAAATACCCTGGTATACTGTGATACTCCCCATACCTATTCCATGTGACAAATACATGATTGATTAATTGATAACACAGATGATGATCATTGATTATTTGGGGATGAATATAACATAAGACTGTAATTTACAATGTCTTTTTTTAAAATTTCCACCTGTTATTATTGTTAGCTCGAATACTCAGCTGTTTAAACTTCTGATTTATTAAGTCTTTACTTGTCTGTGCTTTTACCATCATGTGAGCTCATCACAGTCATCGTCTCTATCTCTGTAAAAACAAGTAAAAACCTCACTAAACAGGCAGAAAAAAAGCCTCCCTCCTGTTGAATCAGATCAGAACCAGCCTGCGACAAGAATCCAGAGTCAGATTTTTGTTTCCTCTGTGATTAAATCCAGAGACACAAAAACTCTGAGCCACCTGCTGCCTCGACACTTGGTTATCTGTGTCTCATCTGTGCGGGCGCCATCGCTGCCTCATTGATTTTTGTCTGTTGCCATGACAGCGGATGGTCCCACTAGTTTTGAATGTGCCGTTCAGACAGACCTGACTCGTAACTTTTCTGTTCCTCTTTTCTCTCCGCCGTTACTCGGATAAACCTGAGACTGATAACGGAGCCTTTAGTTTCTCTGCTTCCGTTATTTTGATCCACAAGTTTTTTTCCATACTTTTGAACACTCTCATTGTTTTCCTGTAAAACACAGAGAAGCAAGATGTAGAAACTGCCTCTAATAGTAACAATATTAACAAATTAAATAGGTATACTTGTTATGTTCGTCTGTTTGATCATTTGAAGCGGCAGTGAGTCTCCGCCGTTTCTCATCTCGTTGGTGGTTTTGGTTTAAAGCATCACAGAGCAGACAGGATGGTAAACACGAGCTCGCTGTCTGTAGTTTACTGTCAACACTTTACAGGATTTCTGGATTTTGAAGTTCAAACAGTGTTTGTGATCTCTGAAGTTGCCCAAGTTGCTTATTGCTGCTTACAAGGAAAGAAAAAAATGTGACTTTTTTTGACAGTCTGGGTGGTTATTTCTGGCTGATTAGTCCTTAAATCTTTCAGTGATGAAAGATTTTCACACCAACTTCAGCATTCAGATCAGATTTAGGGCTGACAGACAGCAGAGAAAAACAAAGCCAGCATGTCAGCAGTCACATGATCAGACAGTAGAGATCAGCAGAGGCTGGCTCACCCTTTAACCCTAAAGTTGGCACGCATAAATATTTTGAAAAAGTTGTTAATTTCTATTTTCTATCTATCACTGATAAAATAACAGAATTTCATGGATTTTTGTTTTCAAAATATGACCTTTAGTTTCCAAATTGGTAAAGTTATGTTAAAGTATAAGTGTAACACACTATCCTTCTATTAAATCCTACTATTATCCTACTATTAAATAATTCATGTTCCAGTCTTAGAAATAAAATAATAATAGTCATAAAATCCCTTCAAATTTCCTATAATCATAAAAATGTCCTAAAATCCTAGAAATATCCTAAAATCCCAGACCAGAGATGCCCTGAAATTCTAGAAAAACTAGGCTAAAATAACTGAATATTATGATTTTTTCCCTCAAAATATGATGTTAGTATCTCCCAAGATACATTTCCCCTTTATTGAATAATTCATGATGTACTTAAATCCGAAATATGTCCTAAGATCCTAGAAATCCCAGGAAAATCCCAAAATCCCAGGAAAGTCCCAAAATCCTATAGATGTCCTGAAATCATGGAAATGTCCTAAAATCCAAGAAATTCCCTAAATTCCTAAAAACAAGCTAAAATCCCAGGAAAGTCCAAAAATCTTGAAATGCTGTGTCACTGTTTCTATCTGTAGCTCGCTTTGAAAGCACGACAGTGGAGGAAGCTGATTCATGAAGTCAAAATGAGGAATTATTGATACAAAACTCATTTTAGTCAAAACAAAAACACAAACAGTGTCAGCTGGCTGGAGGGAGATTGCTGGGAAGCTGAAAGTTTCTGCTGAGGTTAATGACTATCACTGAAAGGAAGCTAGGCTAACATTACTTGCTATTGGTTATATTGTATGTATTCTCCAGTAAATATCACAATATTAAATGTTTTTTGTCTAAATTAAAAAAGTCATCTTACCAACAAGACAGAAAGTCAGCTACTCGCCATCTTTTAAGTGTTTACATCTCCAGTCTGATCTGAAGCGCACAGCTGATAGCTACGTGGTTTGTTTACATGAAGTAACAGAAATGCATATTTAATGGGTTGTAATAGAGGTTGTAAAAATGTAAAATCTTTAACCATTTCACCACATAAATCTATGTGATGGTTTGTTTAGTCCAGTCACATATCATTATGTATCAGAAGGATTCACTCAGGTCTTGTTTATATGACCTCTGACCTCTGAAGCTCAGCCTCCACACTGGCATTAACACAGCTGTCTGAGTGATGAATAGTTTGGCTGCACTATGATTCCTGTACATGCGGCTCTGCCCCAGGGGCTGATGGGAGGTTTCAGCGCCTCTGTGGCCGGGTATCAATGTCAGCATGTGTTGTTCTGTTCCAAATGACAAACAGTAAAACCTGCGAGTCCTGCCGGCTTTAAATCTGAGCTATCTGCAGCTCGGCTTAATTAACGCCATACTGCCGCTCTGCAGGGTTACGTCCTCCGAGGACGCCGCGCCGCTGCACACAGAGCTCAGAAATTATGTTGAGGAGATTGAATCCCTGGTGGGGATGAAAATTCAGATTGGATGTTTGATTCTCACTCAGAGTGTAAAACAGAATCAAAGGGACACTTCAAGGGTTGATGGGGAGGAAATCCAGAGACATTTTGTTTCCTGAGTGGTTGTCCTTTTTTCTTTGGACTCTCCATCTTCGCTCGCTCCCTCCTTCCTCTTCTGGGATGAATTATTTAGCCGTTCTCTTCAGAGTCACCCCCCCTCTCTTTCTGTGTATCTGTGTATCTCTGCCGGGCCAGCGTCCTGTGCTGCAGCCAAGGACAGATGCAGAGCTGTGATGGGCGGCTCGCGCTGCAGCATCGTGCAAAGAAAAAGCCAATAAGAAGAGTCCCAAAGACGCGCCGTCTGGCCTCAAATATTTTATTTTTTAAAAGTCTTCATGCAACAAAATGTGGTGCTCATGAGCTCCTGTAAATCTAATCAAAGTGACACCTCTGATGAGCATTTTTGGGTTTTTTTAGCAGCACCAGTGGTCATGTCTCGGAGCGCACGACTTCATCATCTAAACAGCTAAAGCATCCGTGCCAGCATGTGTGTTTGCTGACATGCCTGTTAGTCGCGCTTGCTTTTGTTTTCTAAACATAACCACGTACAGCATCATCCCACCGTGTGCCCGTGTGGAAATCAGCGTCCCTGAACGTCCACAGCAGACGCAGAGGGACCGCCAGAGCGTAATACGTACACGAGGAAGTTAACGGCAGGCGGCAGCATGGGATGACTTTGGGTGAGAACATGTTGGACCTGACTCGATGCAGACTATAGCAACAAGAAAAACTTTAAAAACCATGAGAGAAAAACATGAAAAGCACCATGAATCAGAATGATAAGAAGAATAAGAAAGTTTTCTCATCATTGTGCAGAAAACGGTGAGATGAAATTTGCTACGTTCTCGTCTGTTCCTTAAAATAATAAATACAATAACAAATACTGAAATACAAAGATAAACACGACATGAAGACACTATAAGACAGTTAAAGGAACAATATAGAAATATAAAGATAAATACGACTTAACACAAACTGGCTTTTGGCAGTTCAGTGTGCAGTGCAGCCATCGATGCACAGACAACTATTAATGCATGAAAACCTAAAATCATGATTCTCAGGCAGCTTCTGAAGTGTCTGATTTCTTCTTTGTCTTTATCCTCCGAGCGTCCGTCGCACTGAATCTTAAGATGTGTTTCTTTTCACCGAGTTATGACTCAGACAAGAAGCACAATGTCCAACTCCGCGAGCTTTGTGTCAGCTCGTGGAGTTTGGCTCCAGCCGTGTTGGTGAGCGGCCAAATCAGAGGCCAGAGTACAACAACTAACTTCTTTTTTTATTTTAAAACAGCCGCAGGCACCTGTCCCCCTCTCACCTCACGCAGCATCTTTGCCTCACATCTCTCCCACCTTTCTTCAACCCCCCTTCGCCCTCTTGGAGAGCTTACAGTCCAAAAACCCTCTTGTCCACAGTGAAGTCTGATTTATGTCTCAGATCAGCTGCTGTGAATCTGGTGCTTTGAGCCATTCTGGAGAATTTTGGTCGATCAGCAGCGGAAGTAGTTTGATTCGTTGTTGGGAATCAAAGTGAGCTTCTTTTCTGGTCCAAAGAGTTTGATAAAGGTTGATAAAGGTGCAGCAGCGTTTTGGTTGCTGTTTGTGGATCGGTGTACACGAGGATCGTTTTCACAATGTTATCATATGATCACAGACTTTTTGTTTCACGCAAAGGAAAAACGTTTCTGTTTCTAGTCAGGCCGCTCTCGTCTAAACGTGACCTTAGTTCAGTGTTACGTTAAAAAGCTGCTCTGCCTGACTTCCCCACCTCTCTCGGAGGACCTCGTGGTCACTCTCCTGGCGGCGCCGTGGTGAAATGAACTCTGCACCAGGGTCACGACATAACACCGCCTGCCCGTCCTGCACCAGAAAACGAAACACCACCTTTTCAGAGTGCACCTCCACACGCAGGGCTGCTGCTTCATAAAGGAAAACGTCTTCAGCGCTGTAGTTGGTGTGATATTTGATCCCATGTTTGCCGTGTTTCAGCCCGCTACACGCCCCCAGGTCACAAACATGCTTTTAAATCAAAACCATCAATCACTGTCTCCCACCCGCTGAAGTCAAACCCAAATAAATGCTTTGGAGACGTCATAAAAGCTGCTTGCTGGGCGATATTTTCACGTGACCCCTCACGGCCGAGTCCATCGCACCTCTCCGTCTCTGAGAGTCTAAAACTGTTCCGAAAATCAATAATCAATGCAGCAGCTGCCCCACGAGTGCCCTCGTTTACGCCACACGTGGATAAAACATGTCACAGTTTAGCACTTTAGCACTTTAGGAAATTTCTAAAATTTTAGCATATTTCATGGATTTTAGGACCTTTATCGGATTTTAGGACATTTGAAGTATTTCGAGGCATTTCTTGGATTTTCGGACGATTTCAGGGCATTTCTACAGTTTTGAGATGTTTCTGAGATTATAGAACATTTCTAGGATTTTAGGACATTTGTAGGATCCTCCACTGGCACTTTTTTGATAAACAAGCTCTATTTTGATGCTGTTTTATGTCTCTGGCACCTTATGGAGACTAAAAGGACAAAAGTAATTCCCAGAGTGAATCACTTTATGATCATTCAGATGTGCTCGGTGTATTTCCCTGTTCGGGGCCGGAGGGCAGGCCCTCTGGACGAGGCCTCCGCTTAGAGAGGTCACATGGTGGATTTATGGCGTTGGCTGAGATTGATATGTTTATTTTAGCATATATGCTGAATCGTTGTATCTGCTGAACTGTGAGTGTCAGTTCAGCGGCAGCTCCATCCTGTGGGAGCCGACAGCTGGAGTCATTTTTCATGCGGCTGGAGACGCGAGCAGCTTGATTCATGACGGCTGTAAGTCAGCGAGCGTCTCCGGAGGCCGAATCACAGGATGGTCTCACGTGTTTAACTCATGAAGGTTAACTCTCACAATGATACCGCCACCTTTTATCCAACCGCAGTCACATGTGTCTTTTAGAGACGCGTCACCGTGTTTCCAGCAGGGACAGTGCCACGAAAAGGGATTTTTAGAGACATGGACACTTGTGTTTGTGCCACCAAAATCTGGTATTTTAAGCCAAAACATGATCTTTTCCTACCAAATCCAAGTGGGTTTTGTACCTAAATCCAACCACCTTAACCACAGCGCTGTTGAAAACAAACATTTTTTAATGCATCTGCTACTTAACCCTTTAAAACCTGAGCAAACTGGCTTAATTTCTTTCAAAAACATGGGAAGAAGACAATGTAAAAAATTAACTGGAAATTATTTTTTCCATTTTTTTTCTGTAACATAATTAAATTCTAATAATTATAAATATAGTTTGCTGGACATTTTTTCCAAATTTTTCTAACCCTCCCCTCTTTTAAATTTTTTTTTACTAATTTATTGCAATAATATGTGGGCTATTTCTTGTCTGGTTGCTCAGTGCCCCCCCACCATGTTTAAGAAAGATATCATACCACTTTGCTCAGGTTTCAAAGGGTTAAATATTTGTTAAAGGTATCTCAAAGCAGCACAAGGAAAGTAATGTCCAGTTTTCAAAGGGTTAATAATGTGCAAATGTAACCTGTCACCCCAACACGTTGGGTTGTTGTCAGAGCGTTTTTGGTGAAAACTTTGGGGCTGGAAGACGCTGAGGTTTGACTTTGTTGCAGCAGCGATTGTGTTTTAGGTCTCATGTTCAGGATCATGTTTTTCGGGATTCGTCTCAGGCAAAGTGCTGAGTGTTGGGAGACATCATGTAACAGGAACCGCGCCGCTCTGAAGACGCTTTCACTGAAATTAAGTGCTGATGTCTGCGATTCTTTTCTCTGCTCGTCTGGTTGTTTCGTGGAAACTGAATCTCTTTTCTTCGACGTCTGAGAGCAGCAGAGATGAAATTTAAGCAGCCGTTTTCTGTTCAACTAACAACCACATTACAGACCAGGTGTACAACACAACCGTCCGGTTATCCCCCCAAAAATCCTATAATATCTTTTGAATTTCCTTTGAAACGTTAAGCTACATCACTTTTCTCGTGCTGCTTTCAGGATTTTGATTACGTTTAAAAATAAGGGAAAAGGCAAATAGCAACTTTGCAGGAAGCGTTCCTCAAATTATCAAGAAATTAGTTGGAAAATATTTTAATAATAATATAGGGAAAAGGCAAATAGCATAGGGAAAAATGTGCACAAAATCAAAAAACTAGAAAAAAGTCCAGGTAAAAAAAGGAAAAAGCTGCAGAAAAAATGTCTGGGCAAACAGGAAAAAAAATAGAA